>NW_027533117.1:572961-613157 GCF_008692635.1 Crocuta crocuta
ATCAAATTTTTTAAAAATTCTGTACATCCAATAAAGGTGACAGAAAATAGTATTACTCTTTTGTAATTTCACTTCCAGTTTGTGACAATTCTCTACATACGGTCTTTTTATTTTTCTGGAAGCTAAATCTTGGTGAGCCGATAAATATTTTTTAACACTTAACAGTTCTTTGAATGCAGCACAAATCAAAAGTGTCCATAAATATATTTTTCATTATTTTTATTCCAAGATTTGTTTTCTAATAGTTTTACAACATAGAAGGCATGTTTATTTGAAATAGAAAACATGATGAGTTAATGTATAATCCTTTGCAAATAGGTAAAGAATATAAATGATTAATAACTATTAAAATTTAAAAATGCATTAGTATTGAACTAGGAGCAGCAATACAATTTTAGAGTAATTTTTACAATTCATAAGAAACAATATTTATTTGATTATGTTTCTTTTATTGTTGCTGATGTTTAGCATTGTATATATCTAAAATCTCTGGCCTTTTTTAGAATTCCAGTATAATGAACATATAATGTTATGTTAGTTTCAGGTATACAATAGTGATTCAACAGTTCTATACATTACTCAGTGGTCATCATGATAATTGCACTCTTAGACCCTTCATCTATTTTACCCATCCCTTCACCCACCTCCCATCTGATAACCATTAGTACTCTATAGTTAAAGGTCTGTTTTTTTGTCTTTTTATGTTTTTGTTCCTTTGTTTTGTTTCTAAAATTCCACATATGAGTGAAATCATATGGTGTGTATTTTTTCTCTCATTTCAGTCAGCATTATACCCTCAAGTCCATCCATCTTGTCACAAATGGCAAGATTTCATTCTTTTTTTTATGGCTAAGCAATATTCCATTGCATATATATACCACCTCTTATTTATCCATTCATCTGTGGATGAACACATAGGTTGCTTCTGTAATATGGCTATTGTAAATAATGCTGCAATAAACATAGGACTGAATATACCTTTTTGAATTAGTACCTTTGTATTCTTTGGGTAATTACCCAGCAGTGGCATTACTAGGCCATTTGGTAATCCTTTTTTTTTTTTAAAGCAACCCTTATAATTTTTTTTTTTTTTACACAGTGGCTTCTGCAGTTTGCATTCCCACCAACAGTGCATGAGGGTGCCTTTTACTCCTACTTCACATCCTTGTTAACAAATGTTGCTTCTTGTATTCTTTTTTACACTTTATTTTGGGGGGGGAGGGGGATGGAGAGAGAGAGAGAGAGAGGAAGAGAAAGATGGAGACAGAAGGAGACAGAGGCTCCAAAGCAGGCTCTCCACTGACAGCAGAGAACCTTATGCTGGGCTTGAACTCCTGAACTGCGAGATCATGACCTGAGCTGAAGTCAGATGCCCAACTAACTGAGCCACCTAGGTGTCCCATATATTTTTTAAAATTTTAGTCATTCTAACAGGTGTGAGGTGATACCTCATTGTGATTTTGATTTTCATTTCACTCATAATGGAGTGATATTTGAATCTTTTCATGCGTATGTTTGCCATCCATATGTATGTCTTCTGCTTTTTTTTTTTTAAATCTTTTTTATTTTTTAATTTATTTCTAGGAGAGAGAGAGAGACAGCGTGAGCAGGGGAGGGTCAGAGAGAGAGGGAGTCACAGACTGAAACAGGCTCCAGGCTCTGAGCTGGCTGTCAGCACAGAGCCCGACGCGGGGCTCGAACCCACGAACCGCGAGATCATGACCTAAGCGAAAGTCGGACGCCTAACCGACTAAGCCACCCAGGCGCCCCTGTCTTCTGCTTACTTTTTAATTGGATTCTGTTTTGTAGGTGTTGAGTTGTATAAGAATTTTACATATTAAGGATACTACTGCTTTGTCATATATGTCATTTCCAAATATCTTCTCCCATTCAATAGGGTGTCATTTTGTTGATTGTTTCTTTAGCTTTGTAGAAGCTTTTTATTCTGACATCCCAATAGTTTATTTTTGCTCTTTTTTGCTTTGCCCCAGGAGACAGATACAGAAAAATGTTGTCATAGGCTGTGTCAGAGAAATTATGCCTGTGCTTTCTTCTAGGATTTTTATGGTTTCAGGTCTCACATTTCAGTATTTATTCCATTTTAAGTTTATTTTTATGCATGGTGAAAGTGGTATTTTATGCATGAAAGAAAGTGGTATAGTTTCTTTCTTTTGTATGTAGCGTCTACTTTTCGCAATGCCATTCGTTAAAAAGGCTTTGGTGGTACCTGGACAGCTCAGTTATTTTAGTGTCCAATTTTTGATTTTCTGCTTAGGTCATGTGAAATCGAGCCCTGTGTGGGGCTCTGTGCTGCAAGCACAGAACCTGCTTCAGATTCTCTCTCTCCTTGTCTCTCTGCCCCTTTCCCACTCATTTATATTCTCCTTCTGGCAGTCTCTCTCCCTCTCTCTCTCTCTCTCTCTCTCTCTCTCTCTCCTGCCTATCAAAAATAAATAAATATTAAAAAGAAAGGCTTTTACCCCATTGTATATTCTAGCCCCCTTTGTTAAAGATTCATTGACCATATAAGCGTGGTTTTATTTCTGAGCTCTCTCTTCCATTCCATTGATCTAATGTGTTTGTTTTTGTGCCAATACCATACTGTTTTGATTACTACAGCTTTATAGTATAGTATAGTACTACAGCTTTATGGTATAGTATAGTATAATACTATAGTTATATAGTAATAGTAAAGTATAGTATGGTATGGTGTACAGCAGTACAATCTGGAATTGTGATACTTCAGTTTTATTCTTTTTTTTCCCCCAAAATTTTGTTATGCGGAGAGACACAGAGACCAACCGAGATCACTAAAGTCGAATTAAGGGAGTCTTTATTACCAGCCAGGACTGCACCGAGTTAAAATAGAACTCTATTTTCTCTAGGTGTGCAACCCTGAGTGCTTTTTATAATGAGCAAGCAGGCAAGCGGGAAGTACAGAAGCAGAATTGAGCGGTTATTGCAAAAAGGCTACAAAGTAATAAGGAAAGTGGCCCTTATCCTGGTACGTAGGAAAGCATTTGTTATAATGAAGGCGAGGTTTAGGGTTGTAGGGGAGTTTCAAGGGAATAGGCATTGTTTCAAGGACAAAGTATGCAAACTGTGTAATGAACAACCATTAGCCAGCGACATTAACCCTTGTCCTCTTAGGGTTTTGTTCCTTGCGCCCGAGGAGAGTCACGTAGCCCTCCAAGTGCAGATGGAAGGACTGAAGCTAAATTTATGTGCAACAATTTCTTTGGATATTCAGGATTTTTTGTGGTTTTGTACAAATTTTAGGGTTCATTCTTCTAGTTATGTGAAAAATGCTGTTTGAATTTTGATAGGGATTGCATTAAATCTGTAGGTTGCTTTGGGTGCTATGGACATTTTAACGATATGAGTACTCCCAATCCATGAGGATGACTTATATTTCCGTTTGTTTGTGTCATCTTTAATTTCATGAGTGTTTTTTTTAATTTTTTAATAGTTTTTATTATTTTTGAGACAGAGAGAGACAGAGCATGAGCAGGGGAGGGGCAGAGAGAGAGGGAGACACAGAATCTGAAACAGGCTCCAGGCCCTGAGCTGTCAGCACAGAGACCCACGTGGGGCTCGAACCTATGAACCGTGAGATCATGACCTGAGCTGAAGTCAGACGCTTAACCGACTGAGCCACCCAGGCGCCCCATGAGTGTTTTATACTTTTCAGAGCACAACATTTTCCCCTGCTTGGTTAAATATATCTAGGTATCTTATTATTTTTGGTACAATTGTCAATGGGATTGTTTTCTTAATTTCTCTTTCTACTACTTCATTTTTAGTGTATAGAGATCCAACAGATTTATGTATATTGATTTTGTATCTTGTGACTTTGCTGAATCCATTTAGTATTCTTAGTTTTGTGGGGGAAGCCTTGGGGCTTTGGTATATACAATATCATGAAATCTGCATAGTAACGATTTTACTTCTTCCTTACCTACTTGGATGCTTTCTGTTTCTTTTGGTTGTCTGATAGCTGTGGGTAGGTCTTCCAGTACTATGTTGAATAAAAGTGGTGAGAGTGGATATCTTTGTCTTATTCCTGACCTTGGAGGGAAAGCTATCAGTTTTTCCACATTCAATATGATGTTACCTGTGAGTTTTTCCATGTAGAGCCTTTTTGTATGTTGAGGTATGTTCCCTCTAAACATACTTGGTTACGGATTTTTATCATCATTGAATATTCTTTGTTAAATGCTTTTTATGCATCTATTGAAATGATCATTTTTATTCTTTCTCTTTTTGATGTGATATTTCACATTTATGGATTTGTGAATATTGAACCACACTTTGTCCCCAGAATAAATCCAGCTTGACCATGGTGTATAATTTCTTATTTTTTATTTATTTTACTTTTTATTTATTTTTTATTTTTTAAATGTTTTATTTATTTCTGAAAGGGAGAGAGAGAGAGCATGAGCAGGGGAGGGTCAGTCAGAGAGAGAGGAAGACACAGAATCTGAAACAGGCTCCAGGCTCTGAGCTAGCTGTCAGCACAGAGCCCAATATGGGACTCAAACCCATGAACCGTGAGATCATGACCTGAGCCAAAGTCGGACGCGCTTAGCTGATTGAGCCACCCAGGTGCTCTGGTGAATATTTTTTAAATATATTGTTGGGTTTGGTTTCCTAATAGTTTCTTGAAGATTTTTGCATAAATGTTTATTAGAGATATTGGACTATAGGTTTTCATTTGTTTCTTTGTTTTAAGTTCTTTTCGGTAGTATTTTTACCTTCTTTTAGTATCAGATTAATGCTGACCTCATAGATTGAATCTGGAAGCTTTCCTTTCTCCTCTATTTTTGGGGAAAAGTTTGATAAGAGTAGTAATTTAATCTTCTATGTTAGGTAGAATTCAACTGTGAAGCCATCTGGTCCTAGACTTTTGTTTTTTTGGGGAGTTTATTTCATTACTGATTCAATTCCATTGCTGGTAATTGGTCTGTTCAAATTTTCTATTTCTTTATGATTCTGTTTTGGAAGGTTATCTGTTTCTAGGAACCTGTCCATTTCTTTTAGGTTGTCCAATTTGTTGTCTTAGAAGTGTTCATAGTCTTCTTTTACAATCCTTTGTATTTCTGTGGTGTTGATTGTTTTATTTCTCCTTTATAATTTTTTACTTTGTTTATTTGAATTCTTTCTCTGTCTCTCTGGATAAACGTTTATCAGTTTCATTGATTTTTTTCAGGAATCAGCTCCTGATTTCATTGATCTGTTCTATTGTTTGTTTGTATGTATTTTATTTGTTTGAACTCCAAACTGTATTGTCTACTTCCTTTTATGGGTTTCAGAAATGTTATATACTTCTTTTTCTACTTCCCTTAGGCGTAAGGTTTGGTGGTTATTTGAAAATTTTCTTGCTTCTTGATGTAGGCCTGTGTTGCTATACACCTTCCTCTCAGAACAGCCTTTGCTCCTTCCTAAAAATTTTGGATCATTGTGTTTTTATTTTTATTTGTCTCCATGTATTTTTAGATTTCCCCTTTGATTTCTTAACCTCCGTGTATTTATATTCTTTCCAGATTTTTCTTGTGGTTGACTTCTAGTTTCATAGTGTTGTGATCAGAAAAGATGCATGGTATGACTCTGATATTTCTGAATTTGTTTAGACTTGGTTTGTAGGCCAGTATGTGATCTATTTTAGAGAATGTTCCTTGTGCAACTCAAAAAGAATGTATTTTCTGCTATTTTAGGATGGAATGTTCTGAATATGTCTGTTAATACCTTCTGGTCTAGTGCATCACTTAAACCCAGTGTTTTCTTGTTGATTTTGTTTGGATGATCTATCCATTGGTGCAACTGGGGTGTTAAAGCCCCTTATTATTATTGTATTGCTATCAATTGCTTCCTTTGTGTTTATTAATAAGTACTTTATGTATTTGAGTGCTTTTATGTTAAGTGCATACATATTTATAATTTTTGTATCTTCCTTTTGGATTGTTCCCCTTATTACTATGCATTGTCCTTCTTTGTCTCTTGCACAGTCTTTGTTTTAAAGTCTATTTTGTCCAATATAGGTTGTGCTATCCTGGCTTTTATTGCACTTCTATTTGAATGATAAATTCTCTCTCCATCTTTACTTTTAATCTGCATGTGTCTTTAGTTCTGAAATGAGCATCTTGTAGGCAGCCAATCATGAGTCTTGCCTTCTTTTATTCATTCTGTTACTCTGTCTCTTTTGATAGAAGCATTTATTCTATTTACTTTCCAATTGATAGGCATGTACTTACTGCCATTTTGTTACTTGTTTTATGGTTGTGTTTGTAGATCTTTTCTGTTCCTTTCCTCTCTTGCTCCTTTCTCTCATGGTTTGCTGGCTTCATCAGTGACATAGTTGATTTTCTTTCCCTTTGTTTTTTGGATACATATTACCAGTTTTTTATTTGTAGTTACCATTATGTTTATTGACAACATCTTATACATAATATCAGTCTGCATTAAGTTAATGGTTGCTTTAGCTTGAACTCCTTCTAAAAGCACTGAAGTTTTAGTCCTCACAATCCCACATTTATTTTAGGTATATCGTGTCCTACTTTATATCCTTTTATTTTGTGAATCCCTTGACTGATTTTTACAGATATACTAATTTTACCTCTCTTTTAGTTCCTGCATTTCCTAATCCTGCTGATGGTTTTTCCTTTCCACTCAAAGAATTTCCTTTAACAGACATTTTAAAGCTGGTATAGTGATCACAAATTCCTTTAACTTTTACCTGTCTGGAAACTTTTGATCTGAATGATAGAATTTCTGGACACAGTATTATTGGCTTCAGAGTGTTTTGTTTTGGTTTTTGGTTGTTGTTTTTTTTTTCCCCCAGCACTTTGAATATATCATACTACTCCCTTCTGGCCTGAAGCTTATGGGGTATCCCTTTTATGTAATTATTTTATCTTGCTGCTTTTTAAAAATATATATATTTATTTTGAGAGGGAGAGTATGTGAGAGCAGAAGAAGAGTAGAAGAGAGCAGAGAGAGACAGAGAGAGGGGCAGAGAGAAAATCCCAAGCAGGTTTCATGCTCAGCACAGAGCCCAATGCAAGGCTTGATCCAATAACCATGAGACCATAATTCATGCTGAAATCAAGATTTGGATGCTTAACCAGCTAAGCCAGCCAGGCACCCCTCTCGTTCTGCTTTTAAAATTCCTTTTTTATCACTATCTTTTAGCATTATAGTTACTGTGCCTTGGCATGGATCTCCTTGTGTTGATTTCTTGGTAGCTGTCTGGGCCTCCTGGACCTGGGTATTTGTTTCCTTCTGCAGATTTGGGAAATTTTTGAGTATTCCTTTTCAGATAAATTTTCTGTTCCCCTTTCCTCTTTCTTCTTCTGTGGTTCCTGTAATGTGAATGTTGTTATGCTTGATGCTGTCACTGAGTTCCCTAAATCTATTCATTTTATTAGTCTTTTTTCTTTGTCTTGTTCAGTTTGATTGCTTTCCATTACTCTATATTCCAGGTTGCTAATCCATTCTTCTGCTTCCTCTAGTCTATTATTCATTATCTCTACTATATTTTAAATTTCAGTTACTGAGTTTTTTATCTAGGATTCATTCTTTTTTATGTTTCACTTTATCATTTTAGGGTCTCACTGAGATCCTCCATTCTTTTCTCAAGTCTAGTGAGTATGTTTAATTTAGCATTCATCCTGTGATTTTGTCTTGTTCTTTCATTGGGACATATTTCTGTCCCTCATTTTGTCTCTCTGTGTCTGTCTACATGTTGGGAAAGTTAACTATGTCTCCTGCTCTTGAAATTAATGGCCTTATGGAGAGGTACCGTGGTGCACTGCAGTGTAATGTCCTGTGTTCACTAGAAACTGGCACTTCAGAGACGTCTCCTGTGTGTGTTGGCTGTGCCCTACTATTGTGGCTGAGATTTCTTCAGTCTAGTTTCCTTCATTCCAGTCATCTACTATGGCTCTTAGCCTGTTGTGGGCAGGTTTGGGTCTGTAGGTTGTTCATGGACTAGTCTCGGGCTACCTTGATCTTGATTTGGGTCAGACCAGGCATTTGCAAGCTGTGGTCACATGGAACTTCAGGGCACTCTCCTTGTATTGTACTCAAAGAAGCTTTCATTGGTAGGGCAGCAATCAGAACAGATGCCTACCTCAGCCCATTGCTAGGGCCACAAACTGGCGAATGTGGTTTTCTTCCCCTCTTCCCTGGACAGGAGTCACTCTGAGGTGATGCCGACCCCTGCCAGTGCTGCTTGCAAACTACAACTCTTGTGTAACTTCTTTGGATGGATTGCTGCTGCAAGTGTGTTGGAGAGGGTAGTTCCACAAGAGAATGCAAGGGTGGGGCATGCAGTGTTAGCAAGGTTTATACAGGTTGGCTCTGGAAGGAGGCTTGCATCCACTTCAGAAAACTGCTGAGGCCATGTTTTATGGGGCAGGTCTACAGGAGAATATGTGAGTGGACCATGCCATTAGCAAGCTAGGTGGAAAGAAAGGTCTATGCTGGTTGCTGAAGGTATTCCTGTGTCTAGGCAGGGAAGTGAAGGTGGTACAAAAGAGGGAATTGGTGCCCATCAGCTCTTTTGTTCTTGGAGAAGTCTCCCAAAGATCCCTGCCCTTCAAGAACATGCTCTGACTTTAGTAAACAAGTCTCATCCCCTTATACCCCTAGTGTTTTTCAAACTGCTGCTTCTATTCTGTATCTCAACAGGGCTGTTTGTTATGCTATCTCTTTAAGAGTGAGGTCTTAGTTTCTTATTGCCATAAGGCTCTCTCTCAGAGCTAAGCCTGCTGATTTTTAGGATTCCATGTGTTAAGCCCCATTGATTATATGAAATTGTGAAGTTAAGCCCCTCTGGTTTTCAAAGCCTAGTGTTATGAAGATTCATCTTCTCAATACAGGTCTGCCTCATGTCTAGGGTGCTTGCTGTGAGGTTATCACCTCTCCCCTCCATACCAGAGGCAAACCACCTTCCCTGGAAAAGTTCTGTGGGTCACTTTGGTTCCTGACTATGTCTCTGCCCTTCCTACCCTCTTTGATGTGGCTTATTCTGTGCATTTTGCTGTGGAGTCTATTTTACCAGTCTTCAGGTTATTTTCTCAGTTATTTACATTGTTGTGGGTGTTATCTAGTTGTATCCATGGGACACAGTGAGCCTAGGATCCTCCTACTCTATCATCTTCCTCTGAAGTCTATTTCATTATATATCTAATAATTAATCAAGATTATTTCCCAAAGTATAGAATATATAATTTTCAAAACATATTTAATATAATATTTTTATGTAAAAAATTACAGAGAATTAAATCAAATTTTGCCCAATTGTATTATTCTGAGGAAATCTATACTAAATTTTCTAAAGTGGGGTGCTGGGTGGCTCAGTTGGTTTAGCATCTGACTCTTGATTTAGGCTCAGGTAATGATCTCACAGTGATGAGATTGAGCCCTGTGTACTGCACTGGGCTGAGGATGGAGCCCACTTAATATTGTCTCCTCCCTCTCCCTCTGCTCCTCCCCCACTCCTTCTCTCTCAATTTTTTGTTTCTTTTTTTAAATTTATTTTGAGAGAGACAGAGACAGCACAAGTCAGGGAGGGGCAGAGAGAGAAGGAAACAGAGAATCCCAAGAAGGCTCTGAGAGCAGAGCCCACTGTGGGGCTCAAACTCACAAAACCATGAGGTCATGACCTGAGCTAAAAGCAAGAGTTGGATGCTTAACTAACTGAGCCACCCAGGTGACCCCCTAAAATTTTTCTAAAGTTCTTGCGTTTTGCTAACAACTGAGTTAAAAAATGTTAAGAACTGAGATTTATCCAGCTAAGAAAGTTCAGATATATAACATTTATCCAGAATCTTATTTCTAGTTGTAGAATGAGTATCCACTCAACTGCTGGCAAATGAAAGAATTGTATGGAATCATTTCATATTTTTATGAAATATAAATATACACTTATTTGGAAAAATAAAATTCTCTTGTGGTGCCCAAATCACGAGTCCCCAGTGATCTCAGAAGCCAATACCTATGCAAGAACAAAAGGGTCTTTATTACAAGCTCGAGCAGGGTCTCACCTGCCTACCGACACAGCAGCAACAGCTGGGGGGAGCCCCGAACAATAGTGAGCAGGGTTTTTAAGGGGTAAGGGATGGGGGTGTTACACTACATATGTTGTACACCAATCACATTTGTATAATACCCTTGGCAACAGCTTTGACCATTCAGTACCTGTGAGGTGTCCGTTACTTTTGGCGGAGCCCAATTATAGCCTTTTGAGACTCCTTTGAAAATGACCAATTATGAGGTGAGTTAGGCACGGGGGACCAGCCCTTGTCTCAGCCCACAGGAATGTTTTTAACCTCCTCTCATTGGCTAATTGGGGAGGGGTTTCGGCCTTGAACAATCTGCAGTTTTTTTCTGAGACTGCTGCTATGTGCAGCCCGAGGTTGCTTTTAATGGGGTTCTTAATTTTAAAATGGCGTTATTTAGGCTCTTCACTCTAAGTACTTGGAAATCATTTGGCTGGAATGCTAAGATTCTTGGTATAGTCTGAGGAGCAAATTGATGTGGGGCTAGGAAGGAGAAGAAAGAAAAAATAATTATTGACATGACTCAAAATCATGGATATGGTCTCTCTGTATAACACCATAAAGCATCCATAATGTTTCTCAAACTCAAAATCAGATAAAAAAAACAAATTGAGACTTAGATAAGTAGAGACTTTATTCAAATGCATTATTACAAGGGAGAAGGTTCTACAGATGGTCCATGAATTATGATGGTCCGACACAATTTTTCTACTTTACAGTAGTAGAAAGGTGATATACAGTCATTGGAAGCTACACTTTAGATTTTGAATGTGTGTCTTTCCCTGGGCTAGTGATAAGCAGCAAGATATTCTTTTATGATTCTGGACAGTGGCAGTGAGCCATAGCTCACACTCAGCCATATAAACATGAGAGCAAACAACCAATATACTTATAACCTTTCTATACCCCTATAACCATCTGTTTTTCACTTTCAATGCAGCATTATATTGATATTCAATGGTCTATTACAAAGTAGTTTTTGTGTTGAATTATTTTGTTTAAGTATAGGCTAATGTAAAGTTTCTGAGCATGTTCAAGTTAGGCTAGGCTAAACTGTGACGATGTTCAGTAGGCTTGGTGGAAAAAATGCATTTTCAACTTACAATATATTCAATTTATGATGGCTTTTTAGGAGATACTCCATCATAAGTTGAGGAGGTTGTGTACTATATTAGGGAGAGAGAGACTATTGCCATAAGAAGAATGCTGATCATGAAAATGTAAGCATCTCAAAAATTAGGCAAAAAGGGGCTTTTCATTTATCAATATTCAGTGACAGGGTTTTATTTTTTTTATTATTGAAAATGAAACTATGGCCTAATTTCTCAATGCAATCAATTTGGTAGAAGGTAAATATAGACACAAGGCTAAAGAATTACAGTACTAAGTGGCATTGAGAAGTGTGCAGAGGTCTTAGGACTATAGGGTTTCCATGGTTTATGTAATTAGTGTAGAGTCCATTTAAATTCATCTCTATCTATGACCACTACCCATTTATTTGTTACTATTTTATAAAATCTTCTTTTGTGATTATTCTAAGATTTACTTTTCCATGCCTTTATATCCACCAGAATGAGTACAAATGAATGAGATCTGAGCTACATTGCTTTGGTAGAGGTATATTTATTTCAGGGACATAATGTAAGATAGATAAATTTTAATCTTCCATTAGAGATAGGCCCATATATAAAAGTCCAAAGCTATAAAATAACTAAAAAGCAACATGCTATGGTATTTAAAAACATGAAATTAAATACCAAAAGGAAAGTAAACAAAAAACAGATGGTACTACTTGAAACCAGTGGTCTTGAGGAGCAGGAATTACAGTGGGATTGTTATGGCAATGGCTGACATTTTAGCTTTTTATTTTATTTTAAAAAATACAGACATAAATTACCTTAAAATTAGATAAGTAAATGAATTTAAAAGTAATATAACTCAAAAACCCTTTTACCTGAGAGTTCCTAAGAAGTAGTTGTTTTTTTCCCCCGGTGTCATTTTTTTTTATTTCTAGGAGAGAGAGAGACAGCGTGAGCACGGGAGGGTCAGAGAGAAAGGGGATACAGACTCTGAAATAGGCTCCAGGCTCTGAGCTGGCAGTCAGCACAGAGCCCGACGCGAGGCTCGAACCCACGAACCGTGAAATCATGACCTAAGCGAAAGTCAGACGCTTAACCCACTAAGCCACCCAGGCACCGCCCCAACCCCGCTGTCATTTTAATCATATTTCTTAGGTGTCCTTTGGTATTGGATGGGGTAATTGATGGGGAGTGTGAGGAAAGAGGACATGGAAGAATGAGTTGTTAATTGAAAAAAATTCTCGTGGAACTTTATTTTGCTTGAGATATACCATACTTAGAAGTTTAGAAAAGTCAATGGGTTTATAGATTTGTTTTTAACCTTCAAAATGGAAATAACAGTGGAAGTGTACTTTGCAAGGGTGTTAAGAGAATAAATTATTAGTGATAAATCTGGCACTCAGTATTTTTTACACATTTGTACTTCCCTTGATACTCTCTGGACTTCGGTTCTTGATTTTAAGAGCTTCAAATTTCACAGAAATGAAATCCAAGGAAAAGAAGGAAAAAATAAGGTGGAATGTTTATGTCAAAATCAGTGTGATCTTAAAACAAAAACATATTTAGATCTTCCCAGCGGCTGCTTTGCTTGTGATAGGATCCTTTCCATTTTAAGTCAGCTCAAGCCGTTCATGAACGAATTCTCTGCAGTAGCAAGTGCTTTCTCCTGTTAACCAGCTGTGGCTACCCACTGACTTCTGCTTTATAAAAATGGTTTAAGTCTAAGAAAAAACATACAATTAGAAGTTCCTATGCACACAGTATTTTTATTCACTACATGGACTTTCCATAAAATTATACAGTAACTTGAATCTTTTCTAGGTTCAAGAAAATATAAGCACATGGGGGTTGATTACTAACAGTGGTAATTAATTAGCTGTATATATTGCCACCTTTGCAAATTTTCATGTAACTCACAACTAGAAGTTCAAACCTGCACATCCATTAAGCTTAACAGAATGTTAAGTATTGCTGATTTTCCCCTAGCTGTTCCTTTGCAAGGAATAGACAGTATACAACACAAACATAAATCCAATTTATTTTTATCAGAATTTGACTTCTGGAGTTGTTTTTTGTTAACTTTATGTCAGGATTTCCATTATAGAATCCTCTTTTAAGGTACCTGCTATTAGGACATGATATTCATTTGGACAAAAATGGTTTTAAATTAAATGTGCTTCATAATTCAGATAACTGTCAGCGATTCTATGATTTATACTGAAGATTTCCGTGAATGTAGAGTAATTTCTAAGCTACAATTTAATGGGAAAAAATAGTGCATTTAACAAAGCTATCCCTTTTGAGCTCTGACTGCTTTGAGAGGAAATTAAATACAAATGCCCTAAATATTTACTAAAAATGAAGTCAGAATATCATATAAATGGTGTCAACACTTTGGAGGTAATAGAAAGCCAGAAATTTTGAAATAAAATAAATTTTTAAATACACTTTAGGGTACAGGATATAGGCAGGGAACAGTGACTTCTGGAAATTCAAAAGCCTGTGTTTTGTGGCTCCTATTCAGACATATCACTAGTATTATGTCTTGCCTTCCCAGGTAAGGGAAATTTGTTAAGTAATAGAACATTCTGAATATCTCGTCCATGGAAGAATGTGTGCCAGTTTGTGTTCACACCCTAGGGTTTATTGCCCAGAGCCAGGCCTGTATTCATGAAAAGCTTTGCAATGCAATAAGCTTATTCTTTTTGTATGTTCTATGTGAAAATTAAACACCACCACCACCAAACTAGTGTCATCTACATACACATGGCTGGCTGTGATAACACAGATGATTGTTGAACCTTATTGATAGAGTCACTCTACCAAAATTAACACGGCTGGTTTGGCTGGTTTGCGCCATATCCATCATGAAGCCAAGTAAACTAAAACATTAATATTTGCTACTTACTTGAATGAAATATTAAGTTAACAAGGTTTTTTAAGGAAAAGGTGATGTTTAATGAATCTTAACCATTTTAGTAAATTAATTATTGGCTCTAATTAGCTCTAATTCAGCTATCCAAATAGCTGAATTCTATTCATTCGATTCTGTACATTCTTTTCATTATTCAAATATCCCCTTCTGCCTAGCTTCAGCATATTCTCTTTCTTCACAACTCAACACAATGAAATCCAACCCTCCATTTGAGCATTCTATATATCCTATCTTATGCCATTTACTCTTTGATAACTTTTATTGTCTAAATGACGTTTTGTTGAACTATGTGTGCAGTTATGTCTTTCTCTAAAGCTTGATTACTGTGTAACCCAAAGTCAGCAATGAGGGGCTTAAGATCTTTTCTACTACTATCCCCACAAGTAATAAAAATCATACCTTTGAGATATTATTTTGTGATGACTGGAGGGGGAATTTTGATAGAAGAAAAAAGGAAATGTAATACAGACAAAATCTGTTTACTTACTTTGATGTTTGCCTTCCGTCTGTTTTTCCAACTCATCACAGTCTTAAGCTCCTCATTGTATCCCTTGCTCTAAAATACTAAATGTATAATGCCTCTTCTTTGCCTAAAACCCTTCAAAAGTAACCCTTTGACCTAGAATAAATTTGAATTTATGAATGGCTATCCATTCATCTTACTCAAATATTATAATTAAAGCCCAGTCCAAATTATGCCATACATACAAATATTTTTAGAAAAAATATTATGAGAAAACAGGGACTAGTCATTCAAGAACCTGTTCACTAAACTGTCTCCTTTTATGCATTCTTACCTCTTGTATGAAAAGTTCTAGCAAGGCAAATGTGGCAACATCCCATGGGTTGGTTCTGACAGCCTCATAGTAGGCATAAGGCAACAGGATCCCCCTCAAGCCAATAGCAAGATGCATGTGCTGATTACAAGCTGTGATTTCATTGGTAAACAGTCCCATCTGATATTTATCATTCCTATAGGGCAAAGCCTCATATATTGACAGAGATATGGCTAGCTGAGTAGATTAAAGCATTACCTCTGAAGTGTGACCTTTCTAAAATAATGCCAGTTGACTACCTCTGTGCTGTAGATTTTCTCTAAGTTATTACCTTGGATTTAAAGCTCGAATTAACTAGGACAACATAATATTATACATTCTATGCTGAAGTATCTAAAATTATAGGTATCTTAAAGTTTATTTCAGTATTATTAAATTTTATTTATAAAATCATTACATGATTTTCATTTAAAACTCAAAAAGAAAGAAAGGTATAAATTCAAAACAAAAGTCCTTATCTTTTACAATCCCACAGAAAAAAAAAAAAAAAAAGATACTTACTATTGATTCCTAAAAGTGGAAGACTAGGTTACAAACCCTAGACAAGGAACAGTTGGAGGAAAAGATAATGTGTCCAAAATAGGAACATTGTTTAAAGTGCAAGAATTTAGGTGCTTTGGGAAACAAAAGAACATAGAGAAGACAGAGATTACTAGTTATATATTTAGAATAAGGGCTGAAAAGCAACAAGAATCTGGCTGTAATAGAGAATAAAACTCAGCCATGATCCGATTGAAAATCTGGTTTTCAATCCTATGGATATGTTTTGGTACTATCAGCATTGTCATGTTAACTACAGATGGCCAGGAAGGCATAAAATTTATGATAACATATTCTTGCCAATAATTTGGACATGTTTTAGTACTATGAATATGAACTAATATTATAATTTCTTATTAGCAAAATAATTTTGAAAAATTACATATTGTTGAGTAATTCTCAAGGAAAATATACATGTCAATAGGCCTTGGGATTTAATTATTGTGCTTCACTTGTACTGGCTCAATAAGAATAATTTTACCATCTTTCACAAGGATCTATGAGAAATTCAAAGTATAGGGCCATAAAGTATTCTTATATATAACTACATTGATTATTTTTGTCCATATATTGGTTCATTGAATTCTTTCTTTTTTAAGAAATCTTCATGGGTTTTTTGTTTTTGTTTTTTTTCCATTATAGTAAGTGTGCACTTTAATCTTCATCACCTATTTTACCCAGGCACCATCTACCTTCCCTCTGGTAACCAACACTTTTTTCCTCTATAATTAAAAATATCTTTATTGGTTTGTCTCCTCTCTCTCACATTTTTCCTTTGCTCATTTGTTTCTTAAATTCCACATATGACTGAGATCATATGGTATTTGTTTTTCTTTGACTTATTTCACTTAATACTTTCCAGCTCTATCCATGTTGTTAATGGCAAGATTTCATTATTTTTAAAGCTGAGTAATATCCCATTGTGTGTGTGTGTACATTTACATATACATACATACATATACACACACACACACACCATTCATCAATCCATGGACTCTTGGGCTGCTTCCATAGTTTGACTATTGTAAAGAATGCTGCAATAAACATAGGGGTGGCTGTATCCCTTTGAATTAATGTTTTTGTATTCTTTAGGTAAATAGCCAGTACTATGATTACTGGACTCAGAGTAGTTGTATTTTTTTTTAATGTTTGTTTATTTTTAAGAGAGAGAAACCGCATGAGCAGGGGAGGGGCGCAGAGAGAGGGAGACACAGAATCTGAAGCCAGGCTGTAGGCTCTGAGAACCCACAAACTGTGAGGTCATGACCTGAGCCTAAGTCTGACATTTAACTGACTGAGCCACCCAGGTGCCCCCAGAGTAGTTCTATTTTTAATTTTTTGAGAAACCCCCATCGTATTTTCCACAGTGGCTACTCCAGTTTTCATTCCCATCAATAGTGCATGAGGATTACTTGTTCTCTACATTCTCACTCACCAACACTTGTTGTTTCTTGTGTTTTTGATTTTAGCCATTCTGACTGATGTGAAATGATGTTATTGTGGTTTTGGTTTGCCTGTCCCTGATGATGAATGACATTGAGCCTCTTTTCACGTGTCTGTTGGCTGTCCTTTTCACAAATGTCTGTTCATGTCTTCTGCCAATCTTCAACTGGTTTACTGTGTTTTAGGTGTTGAGTTGTATCCGTTCTTTATGTATATTTTATCAGATATATCATTTGCAAATATCTTCTCCCATTCATTAGGTTCCCTTTTAGTTTTGTTGATTGTTTCTTAAACCATGCAGAAACTTTTTTATTTTGGTGTAGCCTCAATAGTTTATTTTGCTTTTTTCCCCCACTTGCCTCAGGAAACATATCTAGAAAAATGGTGCTTTGGCTGATGGCAGAGAAATTACTGCCTGTGTTTTCATGTAGGATTTTTTTTATGGTTTCAAGTATCACATTTAGGTCTTTAATCCATTTTGAGTTAATTCTTGTATATGGTGAAAGAAAATGGTCCAGTTTTCATTTTTTGGACTGTTGCTGTTCAGTTTTCCCAAGAGTGTTTGTTGAGGAGACTATCTTTTTCCCAATGGATATTCATTCCTGCTTTGTTGAATATTAATTGACCATATAATTGTTTTATTTCTGGGTTCTATATTATTCCATTGATCTATGTGTGTATTTTTAAGACTACTGTTTTAGTCACTACTGCTTTGTAATGTAACTTGGATTCTGGGATTGTGATATCATCAGTTTTATATTTCTTTTCAAGATTGTTTTGACTATTTGAGGTCTTTTTTAACTTCATATAAATTTTTGAATTATTTGTTCTAGTTCTGTGAAAGGTACTGTTAGTATTTTGATAGGAACTGCATTAAATCTGTAGATTGTTCAGGCACCTGGGAGGCTCAGTCGGTTAAGCCTCTGACTTCAGCTCAGGTCATGATCTCTTGGTTTGTGACTTCAACCCCGCACGTCGGGCTCTGTCCTGACAGCTCAGAGCCTGAAGCCCATTTAGGATTCTTTGTCTTCCTCTCTCTTTGTGTCTCCTCTCTCTCTCTCTCAAAATAAGCAAAAAAATAAATAACATTAAAAAATTAAAAAAATAAATCTGTGGATTGCATTGGGTACTATAGGCATTTTAACAATAATCATTTTCCTAATCCATGAGCATGAGTTGTCTTTCTATTTGTGTCATCTTCACTTTCTTTCTTCAATTTATTACAGTTTACAAAGTACAGGTCTTTCATGTGTTTGGTTACATTTATTTCTAGATATCTTATTGTAGTTGGTGAAATTGTAAATTGGATTGTTTTCTTAATTTCTCTTTCTGCTGCTTCATTATTAGTGTATAGTAATGAAACAGATTTTTGTACATTGATCGTGTATCCTGTGACTTTCCTGAATTAAATGATCAGTTCTAGAAGTTTTTTGATGAAGTCCCTAGGGTTGTCCACATATAGATAATGTCATCTGAAAATAGTGAAAGTTTTACTTATTCTTCAATAATTTGGATGCTTTTTTTCCCCGTTGTTATGTTGTTCAATTGCAATACCTAGGACTTTCATTACCATGTTGAATAAAAGTGGTTAAGAGGAGACATTCTTGTCTTATTCCTGACCTTAGGGGGAAAAGCTCTTATTTTTGTCACCATTGAGTATGAAGTTGAGGTATTTTCTTTTTTTTTAATATAAGGACTTTATTATGTGTAGGTATGTTCTCTGTAGACCTACTTTGCAGAAGGTTATTTATCATGAATGGGGGTTGTAATTTGTTAAATGCTTTTCCTGCATCTATTGAAATAATCATATGGTTTTTATCCTGACTTTTATTGATGTGACATATTTTGCTGATTGGTTTGAGAATATTGAAACATTTACATCCCAAGAATACATCCCACTTAATTGAAGTGAATTATTATTTTTAATGTGTTGTTAAATTTGGTTTGCTAGTATTCTGTCAAAGACGTTTACATTTATGTTCATCAGAGATATTTCCATTATCTTCTTCATGTCTTTATCTGATTTTGGTATCAGGGTGATACTGGCCTAATTGAGTAAATTTGGAGGTGTCTCTTCCTCTTCTGTTTTTAGGAATAGTTTGAGAAGAATAGGCATTAACTCTTTTTTAAATGTTTGGTAGAATTTGCCCATGAAACTGCCTGGTTCTAGATTTTTGTTTTTTCAGAATTTTTCCATTACTGATTCAATTTCATTGCTGGCAAGTGGTCTTTTCAAGTTTTATATTTCTTGCTGCTTTACTTTTGATAGGTTATGTTTCTAGAAAATTACCCTTTTCTTCTAGGTTGTCCAATATGTTGGCAAATAGGTTTTTGTAATATTTTGTTACAATTACTTATGTTTCCATAGTGTTGTTTGTTATTTCTCTTCTTTTACTTAGCCTCTCTCTTCTGTTTTACTTTTAAAATATTTTTCTTGAGTCTGGCAAGAAATTTTTCAATTTGTTTGGTCACTTCAAAGAACCAGCTCCTAGCTTCCTCGATCTGTTCTAATGGTTTTTTGTTTGCTTGGTTTTGTTGTTGTTTGTTTTGCTCTGTAGTTTATTTTTTTAGATTAATTTATTTATTTTGAGAGTGTGTGTGTGCAGGTGGAATGGAGGGAGAGAGAGAGAGAGAGTCCCAGGACTCAATGTGGGCTCAAACCCACAAACCATGAGATCAAAACCCGAGCCAATGCTTAACTGACTGAACTATGCAGGCACCCCTGTCTTATAATTTCTATATCATTTATTCCTGCTCTAGTGTTTATTATTTCATTCCTTTTGTTTTGTTTGGGTTTTGTTTGTTCTTCTTTTTCTCCTTTAAGTGTAAAGTTAGATTGGTTTGACATTTTTCTTGCTGCTTGAGGTAGATCTGTATTGCTATAAACTTCCCTCTTAGGACAACTTTTGCTGCATCCCAAAGATATTGGACCACTGTGTATTTGTTTGCATCTGTTTCCACATAATTTTTTATTTCTTCTTTGAATTTTCAGTTTACTCATTTTTTTTGGAGAATGTCATTTAACCTTCATGTATTTGCGTTCTTTTGATTTTTCTTGTGATTGGTTTCCAGTTTCACAGAGTTGTGTTGTGGTCAGAAAAGTGCAAGGTGTGACTTGTTTTTACTTTTTCAAAAATTTGTTGAGATTTGTTTTGTAGCCTAACATGTGATGTGTTCAGAGAAGGGGAGAATGTGCAGTTGAAAAGAATGTATATTCTGCTGTTTTAACATGGAATGTTATGAATGTGTCTGTTAAATCCAGAAGATCTAGTGTGTCATTCAAAGCCACTGTTTCCTTGTTGATTTTCTGTTTGGATAACTTGTTGATGTAAGTAGGGTGCTAATGTCCCCAACTATTACTATTATTATTGATTATTTCCTTTAGTTTGTTATTAACAGTTTCATGTTTGAGAGCTCCTTTGCTGAGTAATAAATATTTATAACTTTTATATCCTCCTGTTGGATTTTCCCCTTTGTTATGATATAGTGTCCTTCTTTGTCTCTTGTTAGAGTCTTTGTTTTAACGTCTATTTTGTCAGATATAAGCATGCTACCCTGGCTTTCTTTTTTAGATCCATTTGATACATGTTTCTTCTTCTTCTCACTTTCAACTGTCTGTGTCTTTTGGTCTGAAATGAGTCTCTTGTAGGCAGCATATAGATTGGTCTTGTATTTTTTAATCCACTATGTCACCCTGTGTATTTTGATTGAAGCACTTAGTCAATTTACATTTAAAACTTTTTTTTTTTTTTTTTTTTTCAGAGAGAGAGTGGGGGTAGGAGCAGAGAGAAAGGGAGAGGAAGAGAATTCCAAGCAGGCTCTACACTGTCAGTTCAGAGCCCAATGTGGGGCTGGAACTCACAAATTATGAGATCATGACCTGAGCCAAAATCAAACGTCAGACACTTAACCAACTGAGCCACCTAGGTGCTCTCAGTTCACTTACATTTAAAGTAATTATTGATAGACATGTATTTATTGCCATTTTGTTACTTGTTTTGAAGTTGATTCTGTAGATTTTTTCTCTGATCCTTCTCTCGTTCTCTTTCATGTTTTGTTGGCTTTCTTTAGTGATATACTTGGATTATTCTTTCTTTATTCTTTGTATATCTACTTCTGGTTTTTGATTTGTGGTTACCAGTTTGCATATAACATCTTTTGCATAGAACAGTCTGTATTAAGTTGATGGTCCCTTATGTTTGAATCCATTCTTCACTAAGACTATTCTCAATTTGCAGAAATCTCTTTCCTCTCCTTTGCTTGGTTATTTTCCATTACTTTCTCCTCCAGGTCATTACTTTGTTCATCTGGCCTGCTATGTATTCCATTAAGTGTATTTTTATTTTAATTTATTGTGTTCTTCATCTTTGGTTCTTTTTTTATCTCTGTGTTAAGGGTCTCATTGGTATCCTTCACGCTTTTGTTGAGTCCAGTGAGTATCTTTATAATCATTACTATAAATTCTCTATCAGGCATATCATTTCTTTCTGTTTTTCTTAGTTCTCTTCCTTTAGTTTGATCCTTTTATTTCAGTATATTTATCTGTCTCCTCATTTTTTCTAACTCTGTTTCTCAATGTTAGCAAAGTTACTTCAGCTACTTTTTTTGTACCTAATGATAATAACCTTGTGAAGAAGAGGCCCTGGAGTGCCCTGCAGTGCATTGTCCCTTGTTCCCTGGAGCTTGGCACTTCAGGGAACATCACTTGTTGGTGTTAGGTATGCTCTGCTTTGACTCTGGCATCTTTCCTCCATCTTTGCCTAATGTGGGCAGTGTTTGGTCCCCAACAGGGGTGGGGTGTACATTAACAAAGTGTGTGTGCTGGTCTGCTTGCAAAATGAGACCTGCCTCCACTGCTGCTGGAACTGAGTTTGCAACTAAGGTCAGGAGAAGTGGTGTCAACGGGGTTTATATTGGTTCTAGAAGAAGGGGCCCGTAGGGCTAGGGACTAAGGTGAGCATAACTAGAAGGATGGATTTGTGGAAGCGAGGGACAGGAAGGGGGTATAGTGTAAACAAATTATGTAAGAGTGTGGGTGCTCTGCTCTTTATCACAGGTGGCTATTCTTTATGCTGGGGGTGGGAGAGGGAAATGGCACCTGCCAGCTCCTTTATTCCTGGAGGGATCTCCATGTGTTCCCTGTCTCTCCACCTTTGAAATGTGCAAATCACTCCCCATGTCTATCTGCCCCTGGTGTTTTTCAAACAGCTTGTTCTACCCCCAAACTGTGCTTCCTGTTTGTTATGCTGTCTCTTTAAGGGTGGAGAACCCCCCCCTTCCTAAAGACTTCCCACCTCCCCCAGAGTCAAATGCACCAATATTTAGAACTCCAAGATTTAAATCCCTCTGGTTGTAAGAACTAGGCGCATATATTCTGATGATTGGTCCTCCCTATAGATGAGCTGCCTAGAAAACTGTTATAAGTATTCTCTACTTTTATCTGTGGGACGAGGGGAGCTTTGTGTCCTTCTACTCCACTATCTTCACAGAAACTGGTTCATTTAACTTTTCTTTTCCAATGGACATTTCTGGTGAGTTTATGCAAATCTACATTTTTACAGAGGAAAATTCTTTATTAATATGATTTAGTGAAAAGCAATTTCAAGCAATTATGTTACTAGGATCTTTGTAAATTCACAGTGTAATTGTTAAAGTCAGAAGATATTAACAAAGTAATAAAATTACCCTCTCTCTGAATATAGTAAAAGGATGAGAATTATGTCTGTTCATTAACTAAAATTATCTGATTTGAAGTTTAGGGAGGTGAGAGCAGTGATCAAAGAACTATAAAAATATCACCACCCAAAACCAATTTTCTCTTTAAGTTATAAGTGTCCTTTACTTGCTTATATTTCAAAAGCTGCATTTTGTTTATTTTGAAAAGTCTACTGAGCAGCTCACAAGCCCTTGTCCCTAGAGTGGTTAACCAATCAGGCTCAATATCCCCATCCTTTCTTTTCTATTCTATCAAAGTTGAAAAGCAACACAAAAATCCCAGGAGAACAGGTTCAGTTATGAAAGCCAGCTTACTTGTATAACTGAGGGGAATCCCATAGGGTCTTGTGTAAAATATTTCATACAGTATATGTTTATATCCATAGATAACTTATTTTTATTTGGCCATTTTTGTGATTTTGTTTCTTGTTGCTCTAAATATCATTACAGTGAGTTGAGTCAATGACATTTCTTTAGAGAAAACTGTACACTGTGGAAATAGGAGCCCCATGTATGTATTATCTTTTTGTATGTATTATCTTTTAATGTACTTGGTTACCATTTCTTAGTTCCTAAGTTTCAATTTTAATGATTTATTGTCAGTAAAATCACATTTTAAAAAATATTTATTTTTAGAAGATAGAAATTATATATTATTAATACATTAAAATGACAAGGAAGTATCACATCTAAAAATGTTTGTCATTCAATACTATAAATGTATTTCTTAAGAACACTTGCCCTTTCAAGCTAAATTTGCAACTATAAAGGAAGGGCATGTTAGTGAGGTCAAGATTCACGCTGTTTCTCTACAAAATTGTTCAATAATTTTGGAAAAAAATAGTTTCCTTATTCACTTTGCTGAGAGCTATTATTATCTGCATTTTTTTTCAGAATAGACTTATAATTCGATATATGTTCAATTGCTCCAAAAACAAACTGCCCAAATAAGGATTAGATTAATTTACATTACCATCTTCTTCCATACTATGCTAGCTTTACAGTCATTCTGCTTACTTTTCTAGTTTATTTTTAACAATCTCAGAATATGGGGCACCTGGGTGGCTTAGTTGTTTAAGCATCCAACTCTTGGTTTTGCTCAGGTCATGATCTCATGGTTCATGAGTTCAAGCCCTGTATTGGGTTCTGCATTGACACAGTAGAGTCTGCTTGAGATTCTGTCTCCTTCTCTCTGTCCCTACCCTGCATGGGCTCTCTCCCTTTCAAAATAAATAAACTTTAAGAAAAAATAAAAGAATACATGACAGTACTTCTCAAGGGAACTGAACAAGAAAAGTAGAACCATAAAACATGCCATCTGAAATTTTCTAGTGTTAAATTATTTCTTATATAATTTGTGGATGTAAATTCATCTCTTAATATGAGTTGAGAAGATAAACTCATGCACTTACCGGAAAGGGTTTAAAAATGCAACTTTTGCTTGCTTTTAATCAGAGTTAAGGTCACAGTTCTATTTGGCAGTCATTCTGATAAGTGCTGGGAATACATATGTTTGTCATCAGACGTGAACCCAAAAGCCTCACAGACTAGAGGAGTAAGAATTAACATTTGTATAAGTTCCTGACATTCTACTCACACCTTCATGTAATTCAACTAAATAAGATGAGTACAGTATGATAAATTGTTACTTTTCATTTATGAAGAAATGGAAACTAAGAAGTGTCCAAATTTAGCAAATCTCAGTCATGACTAAATTTCTGTAATCTGATTCAAAAGTCTACTGTTTTTCCTCTAAAATAAGTAAATAAACAAAAATAAATAAGACCATATGGTTTCCGGAGTTACTGTCCAAATGGTGTGGTTTCTTCCTGTCCTCAAAGAATTTGATCTACTCTGTTATTTCTTCAATTGGTATTATTTATAAAAATAATGTTTTGTTTAGTTCTATCTTCCTATCTGCTACTCTTGGCTACTGGCCACAGTGAATTCAGGCTGTATCAGGATCTCATCCTAAGTATGTCCATAAAAGAGAGAGTGTTTTGGTATTTAGTCTGTTGATTTTGCTCAACTTTAAAATGATACCCTATGCAGATGCCTGGGTGGCTCAGTTGGGTGTCTGACTTGATTTTGCCTCAAGTCATGGTCTCACTGTTGGTGAGATCAAGCTCCTCATCTGGCCCCGTGCTGTTAGTGAGGAGGCCACTTGGAATTCTCTGTCGCCCTCTCCTTCTAACCCTTTCCTGCTTGTACTCACTCACTCTAAATTAATTAATTAATAAATACCCTATATAGAAATTACAGTATTCTGAGAAGATCTAATAATTATTTTTGAATCCTTAAGTCAGTAAAATTATGTAAAATTGAGTAAAGAACACTTCAACATTAGACTGCTTCTAGTCACATTATTACTAAAGTCCAATTGCAGGAATTGTTACACTCTCAAGTAGAGAAGGCTTACATTCATGAATACTAAAAATCCTAGTCCAAATGTGACTCAATATCTCTAATATAATTTCAGGTAGGCAAATCAACAGACTAACAAAATATTTTTGAGAGAAATATTAACTTACATGTAACTCAAGACAAAAAAATAAAGTTAATTTAGAATGATTGCCCCAAGAGGAATGTTATTTACACAAGAATTATTAAAATGCATATTTGTTGCACATTAACCAGTTTTTCTTACCAGGTATGCTAAATTTCACTTGAGTTTCATTTAGTGGAAACAAATGTTTGCCTCTGACAATTTCTACTTTAAATTTCATTTCAGGCACTTAATAGAATCAGCTCTCATTTTTTTTTTTCTACGAAGCAGATATAAATCTTCTTCATCTCACAGATCTTGAGAAGGTCCATCAATTGTGGGACTTATTTATATGTTAAACACATCATTTTATTTCATAGTCTAATAACTAACTTTCTCAGAGAAGTTAAATAGTTGATTTAAATCTCAGTTCTCATTTTACTTTTCTTCAGAAACCTTTTCTAATGTTCCTAGGTAAATATCTTGCACATGGCTGTGTTTTCCTACTGTGCCTTACATTTTCCTAGAAGACAATCTGTCACATTGGATTACATCTAGTGTTTTATTTATGTTCTTTTATACCATCAACTCTTAAAAGGGAAAGTTTGATCATTATTTATTATATTTTAAAATATTCTTCTGCTTGTAATTTTTTAAAGATGGGTTGAACATTTATAATCCCCATACTACTGGTTAATTATAGCTGCATAACATTATTCTAAAAATAGTAGCTTAAAAAAGGAATATTTATTATCTTACCATGTTTTCTTAGGCCCAGTAACTTGTGGTTTGCATTCTAGGTCTCTAAGAAGGCTGCAATAACCAGGTCAGTCTGGTATATGGCCATCAGAAATTTCCCAGGTGGTTCACTTACAGGGCCTTTGTAAGATGCCTCAGGTCTTGATTATATAGCTCTGCCAATAGGACTGCAAGAGTGTCTTCATGACGTGACAGCCTGTGTTTCTAAACATGAGTAATACAAGGAGGAAGCAATGGTGACTTATTATCTAATGCCAGAGACAACATATTACTTTCACTTGAAGTCTATGATCCACTCCAGCTCACATTCTTAAATGAAGTAGATTAGTGCTGGATTTGGCTCCAACTTTGTAGGGAGTTGTATTAGAGTTTTGTAGAGAAACAATATCAATAGGAGTCTGTGTGTTTGTGTGTGTGTGTGTTCATGCACATGTGTATAGTGGAGAGAGAGGTTTCTGATAAGAATTGGCTCACGTCATTATGGAGGCTCAGAAGTCCCATGATCTTTTGTCTTCATGTTGAAGAAATGGAAAGCTGGTGGTATAATTCACTCCAGGTCCCTCGAAGTTCCTAGAGCCAGGAGTGTCAATATCTGAGAGCAGAAGATGGATGTCCTGGCCCAAGCAAAGAGTAGTTCATCTGTCATTTTTGTTCTGTGCAGGCTTCCAACATATTGGATGATGCCCACCTGCAATAGCCAGGATGATCTTTATTCAGTATACAGATTCAAATGCTAGTCCTTCCAGAAACACACTCACAGACATATTGAGAAATGTTTTACAAGCCTTCTGGTATCATTTAGCTCAGGCAAGTGGACATATAAAATTAACTGTCAGGGGAGTGTCAAAAATTTAGTGGATGAATTTTAAAACATCATACTCACCAAACTCCTATTACAGATAAAACCTTGCTTTCAAGGCCTTCAGCTTCATATTCCTAAGTGGGCTTCTTCACAAGAATACTAGGCTGGGTAATGTGTAAACTCATGGATACCTTTAATTACACTTAAATTTTACAAGTGTATTTGAATCCTTTACTCAGCCTCAGTTTCTCCTTTTTGTGCTCTATAAAAGCAGTTATAAGTAATGTGAAAATTAAATGAAGCAATACATGGAATGATAACACTGTACTTCAAAAAATAAATGTTAATGATGAGTATTATCATTATGATCATAAGCAGATGTGAAGAGCATCCATCATATGCTTTTCTCTGTTTAGATCATGGCTCAGTTTTGTTTCTTCCCATTACAAAGGCAAAATGCCCTGTTTGTGTACAGCCCTACAGTCTTTCCACACTGAGTGAATGAAATATAACAAAAAAGAGATCATATGGAAGAATTGAACTTTTTCCAGTTTAATTATTCCATTGGGAAATAGCTTCCTTATTCTGAAGTTCCTGATTTGTTCTTTATGCTTATTTATTTATTTATTTAGAACAAAGGAGAGGTAGAGAGGGAATCCCAAGCAAGCTCCCTGCTATCAGTGCAGAGCCAGACATGGAGCTCAAATTCCTGGACTATGAGATAATGACCTGAGCCAAAATCAAGAGTCAGATGCTTCTCTGAGCCATTCAGATGCCCCCCCCCATTTTGTTCTTAATATAGATTCATATCTTCTGTTTTCTTAAGAGGGAGGGGCACCTGGCTGGCTCAGTCAGTAGAGCATGCAACTCCATCTCGGCATTGTGAGTTTGAGCCCCACATTTGGAATAGAGTTTACTTAATTAAAAATATTCAAAAAGATGGAGGGAAATGTGGGCACCCAATAAAATTTGGAAGGTTTACAGGATATTCAACATAGTGGCTGATACTGTAAAATCTCAAGTAAAATATGTTGGCTTAATTCAATATAGAAATGTAAAAAGTTTAGGAATATAATATAGCCCATATGAAATATAGTATTTTACTTATCATACTTGGATAAAAGTTCACAAAGTATTTTTTTTTTTACTTCAACACATTCTGTGATGCCTGAACAGAAAAAAATTAAATCATGAAATCTGGGATTAAAAAAATTGCCTAAATGATTTTATTAAGTGGTCAGTCAAGCTGTTTATTTCCCAGGTAGCTGCTTTAGTCCAGGTTTTCAGAATAATTAGGTCATTCTATTTTATTTTTCCAACTTAGAGCTGTTTCTAGAATATAGTAAGAGAATAAAATTTATTACTGTTATTTCCTGCTCCTGTTTTTACCGGAGGTTAAACTAAAATATCTGCTAAATTTGATTTTGTTTCCAAAGGAAAATTTTTTCTTTTCTCATTTACAGAAATATCCTGAATATATTTTTAAAAACTGCTTTCGTCAAATCCTATATTATTAACTTGTGAATGATTAAAGCACACATGTACCCTACAAAGAGTGGTAACACTCTGCCCGGGGAGAAAAAGTCCTCTCCATTTCCCTTTTGTTCACCTTTTCAACTGCTTTGATACAGAAGGTGGCATTTGCAGTATCAGTAACACCTTTTGATTTAGATGTTTTATTCAGATCAGATCATACCTGAATAAATAGTGAAGTCTTTGTAACACAGTACCTGGAATTGTATCTTTTTTCAGATGTTCCTTTTATCGGATGTTCCTTTCACAATCAGGTAGAATACAACAGGCTTTTTATAAGAATGACACCCTAGTAAGAACAAGCCAAAATTTAATAAAACTGACAAAAGAACATTTCCCAGCTAATTACTTAAATTATTATTTTTGTTATCCACATTTTCAAGTAGTGCAAGGTTATAATTCAAAGTACAGATCTGGTACTGGTCTGGGATTTGTTCCATGCAAAATAATAACAGTTTTGGTCAAAATATTAAATTATTAAAAATATATGAATAATTTTTATGGCTTTGGGATAGGAAAAGCTAGATTTATTGTTAATCCACTCTTCATCCTCTGCCCTCATCTTACTTTTACTCCACACACCCAACCTACAATGTCAAAGTAGGAAAACTAAACACTCAAAAGTCTATGTGCTAAGATTTCTGGAGTGGGCAGTGCAGTAGGAGGATTCTAGGGTCACCTTGCCCCACAGACACAACTAGGTAACACTCACATCGGTACAAATAACTGAAAAATGACCCAAATGCTGGCAGAACACTCTCCCCACAGCTAAATGTAGAGAAGAGGCCATCTCAAAGAGAATAGAAAGGGCTGTGTGTGGCTAAGAGCCAAAATGACCTAGGGTACTTTCCATAGGACAAACAGTGCCATGGGCCTGAAGAGGGGAGAGAAGCACACCCCACACCAGTCACCTCAAGCATGGAGGACCCAACTGGGAAGGTGAATCCCTATAACATTGGCTTTGAAAACTAGAAGGGCTTAATTTTGGGAGTTTTTACAATCAATGGGGCTCAACAGCAGAAAACTTAAAAATCATCTGGCTTGGCTCTGGGAGAGCCAGAAAGCAAGAGGAAAGTGAATCTTGCCCTTAAAGAGAGAGCATACCAAACAGCCCAGTGGAGATACAGCATAGAAACAGAAATTTGAAAGACATCTGCAGTATACAGGAGGTAGATCTGTTTGCTAATCTCAGAGAATGTATTAGAGGGACATGGATCTTTGGGAGATATCTCCAAGAACAAAAAAGCTGGCAGGTGCCATTTCCCTCCCTGCCTCTAAGTGAGACAACAGAAATATACAGGAAGAAGCACAACTCAAATGCTCTTCACCTGGCTTACTAATAGTACTGGCCCCAACCTCTTCTGTGGAACCGCCCCCTCCAACCCGGCTTTGGGGGAGTGTTTTTCAAGTTTTTCCAGACGACCAATTCCCTCCCACAGCAGACCAGCACAAAGCTTGCTAATACCATGTGTTCCACTCTCATGTTCTTTCTGTACCTACCCACTAACACCTGGCTTTGGCTAGAGTTCTCTGGGGCGGTTGCAGGTCTCCTACCACAGTGGACCAATGCACACCTTGCTCACACCATATGCCCTGCTCTCGAGTTCTGCTGACTGGCGCCATTCAAAATGCCCTTGGAAAGAATTTATCCCAAAGCTGTTCCAACAGCTTTCCCAAAGTGATTCCTGCCTAGGAAAGAGGGGAAGAAACTACACACACTAGTCTGACCATAGCCCCATCAGTGAGCATGTGACAGACATCTGGTCTAGTCCTCACTCAACAAGAAAGCTTCTCGGGGACAAAAACAGGGAGAACACTCTGCAGTTTAGTACTGGCAAATGCCTAGTATAACTCAATTCAAGCCCAAGGTGTGCCCATACTGACCCATTAACACCACAGGGACCAAACACTGCCCAAAACTGGCAGAGAGCCTTGCAGATGAATGAAGGAAAAAGTGGCTCGGTGATCAGAGGACACTACACTGCAGGGCATGAGAGGAACAATTCAACAAGAAGATAAAAAGATTGTAAATATTATACACCCAATATGAAAGCATCCAAATATAAAGCAGTTAATAGGAAATATAATCAATAGGAATACAATAATGCAGGGGTCTTTAACACCCCTCTTACATCGATAGATAATCCAAACAGAAAATCAATAAGGAAACAGTGGCTTTGAGTGGCCATTGGACCAGATGAATCTAACAGATATATTTACAACATTCCATCCTAAAACAGCAGAATATACTTTATTTTCAAGGGCACATGGAACATTCTCCAGAGTTGATCATGTATTAGGCCACAAACAAGTCTCCACACATTCAAAGAGATCAAAGTCATACCATGCATTTTGTCTTCTGACTACAATGTTAGGAAACTAGAAATCAACCAAGAGGAAAAAAAAATGAAGAAAAACACAAAACTACATGGAAGTTAAATAACATAATACTAAATGAATGGGTCAACCCAGCAATCAAAGAGTAAATCAAAAAGTACATGGAAACAAATTAAAGTGAAAACACAGTGGTCCAAAAGCTTTGGGATACAGCAAAAGCAATTCTAAGAGATAAGTTTATAGCAATACAGGTCTACCTCAAAAAGGGAGAAAAATCTCAAATAGAAAATCTACCTTATACTTAAAGGAGTTTGAAAAAGAAGAAGAAAACCAAACTCAAAACCAGTAGAAGGAAAGAAATAATAAAGATTAGAGCAGAAAAATTAAAAAGGCTAGAGCAGAAATAAAGTAAATAGGAACTAAACAAGAAAAAAAAAATAAAGGTAGAAAAGATCAATGAAACTCTGAACTGCTTCTTTTAAAAGATCAACTAAACTGATAAACCTCTTGATAGACTCAAAAAAGAGAGAGGGCTCAAACAGAATCAGAAATGAAAGAGGAGAAATAACAATAGACATAACAAATACAAAAGGTTGTAAGAGGATATTTTGAAAATTATATTTCAACATTAGACAATCTAGAGGAAACAGATAAATTCCTAGAAATTCTTAACCATCCAAAACCAAATCAGAGAGAAATAGAATATTTAAACAGACTAACTGCCAGCAATGAAATTGAATCAGTGATCAAAAACACTCCAACAAAAAAAATATCCAGGACCAGATGGCTTGACAGTTGAATTATACCAAACATTTAAAGAAGAGTTTATACCTAATTCTTTTCAAACCATTGCAAGTCTTCTCCCCACCCCACAAAAAAAAAGATGAGGAAGGAAAACCTCCAAATTCACGACACTGATATAAAAACCAAATAAAGACACCATAAAAAAGAGGGAGGGAGATAGGGAGGGACAGAGACAGAGAGAGAGCGAACTAAAGGAGAATATCACTGATGAACACAAATGCAGAAATCCTCAACAAAATACTAGCATACTGACTGCAGCAATGTATTAAAAAGATCATTCACCGTGATCAAGTGGGATTTATTCCTCAGAATGCAAGCATGGCTCAACATTCACAGAACAAGCAACATGATACATCCCTTGAGAAAAGATATAAACTGTATGATTATTTCACTAGATGCAGAAAAAGCATTTGATAAAGTACAATATCCATTCATGATAAAAACCCTCCACCAAATAGATTTAGAGGGAGTATACCTTAACATAATAAAGGCCTAGAATGAAAGAAAAAAAAGCCCACAGAATACATCATGTTCAATGTTGAAAAACTGGTATCTTTTCCCCTAACCTTAGGCACAAGATAAGGATGTCCAGTGTTATCACTTTTATTAAACATAGTACTGGAAGTTCTGGCCACAGAAATCCCAAAAGAAAAAAGAATAAAAGTTATCCAAATTGGTAAAGAAGAAGTGAAACTTTTACTGTTTGCAGATGACTTGATACTATATGTAAAAAAAAAGAACCCTAAAGATTTCATCAAAAACCTACTAGAATGATAAATGAATTTAGAAAGTTTGCAGGATACAAAATCAATGTACAGAACTCTCTTGTATTTCTATACACTAATAATGATGCAACAGAAAGAGAAATTAATAAAGTAATCCCAGTAACGGTCACACCAAAAATAATAAAACACCTAGGAATAAACTTAACCAAGCAAGTGAAATATCTATACTCTGAAAACTATAAACATTGATGAAAGAAAATGAAGATAACACAAAAACAGAAATAAATTCCATGCTTATGGATTGGAAGAACAAATACTATTAAAATATCTATACTAAACAAAGCAATCTACAGAATTAATCACATCCACCCTCAAAATACAAACAACATTCTTCACGGAAGTAGAACAAATCCTAAAATTTGTATGGAACCACAAAAAATCCGAGATGTCCAGAACAATTTTGAAAAAGATGAACCAAACTGGAAGTATCACAATTCCAGATTTGAAATTATACTATAGAGCTATTAATCAAAACAGTACGGTGTTAGCACAAAAATAGACACATAGATTAATGCAACATGATAGGAAGCAGAGAAATACCCCCACACTTATATGACCAATTATTCTTCAACAAGAGGCAAGATTTAGCTATGGGAGAAAGTCTTTCAACAAAAGTGCTGGGAAAACTGGACAGCTATGTGCCAAAGCCTAAAAGTGGACCACTTTGTTAGTTACAGCAAACATATAAAAAAAAAACCCTCAAACCCTTTTGTGAGAACCAAAACCATACAAACCCTAAAAAGACACAGGCAATCATTTTGCTGATTTTATCCATATCATCATTTTTCAATATATGCCTCTTAAGGGAAGGGAAATGAAAGCAAAATAAACTATCAGGCAACTGGGTGGCTCAATTGGTTAAGCATCCTTCTTCAGCTCAGGTCATGATCTCACAGTTCAGCTCTGTGTCAGGTTCTGTTCTGAGAGCTCAGAGCCTGGAGCCTGCTTTGGATTCTGGTCTCCCTGTCTCTCTTTGCCTCTGCCCTGCAAGCACTCTATCTCTCTCTCAAAAATTATAAATAAACAATAAAAAAAAAAAAGCAAACTGTCAGGACTACATCAAAATAAATAAAGCTTCCACATATCAAAAAAAACAAAAACAAAACTAAACTAAAAGGCAACCTACTGTACAGGAGAAGATTTTTGCAAATGACATATCTGATAAAGGATTAGTAATCAAAATATATAAAGACTAGTACAACTCAACACCAAAAAAAAAAAATCACAAAAACGAAAACAAACCCAAAAAAGCAAAAAAACCAAAAAAACAAAAACAAAGAATCCGATTAAAAAATGAGAAGACATGAACAAACATTTGCCCAAGGAAGAAATATAGATGGCCAACAAAAACAAGAAAAAATACTCAACATCACTCATCATCACAGAAATGCAAATCAAAACTATAATGAGATTCCACTTCACACCTATCAGAATGGCTTCAATCAAAACACAGGAAACAACAAGTGTGTTGAGAATGTGGAGCAAAAGAAAACCACTTTCACTGTTGATGGAAAGCTAACTGATGCAGCTATTGTGTAAAACATTATGGAGGTTCCTCAAAAACTTAAAAATAGAATTACCATATGTTACACTAATTCCACTACCGGGTACTTACCCAAAGAATATAAAGAAACTAATTCAAGGGGGCGCCTGGGTGGCTCAGTCGGCTAAGCATCTGACTTCGGCTCAGGTCATGATTTCTCGGTTCATGGGTTGGAGCCCCGCATCGTTCTCTGTGCTGACAGCTCTGAGCCTGGAGAATGATTTGGAGTCTTGTCTTTCTCTCTCTCTCTGCTTCTTCCTTGTGCCACTCCACTCTCTCTCAAAAATAAATAAGCATTTAAAAATTTTAAAAAAATCAAAAAGATATATGCTATACATACAATTGGAATATTATAACACACATTTATAATTGGAATATTAGTGATATATATGTAATTGGATTAGTAATTATATGTACACACACATACATACAATTGGGATATTATTCAGCTCTAAAAAAAATGAAATCTTGCCATTTGTAGCAACATGGATGGAACTATAGAATATAACACTAAGTGAATAAGTCAGAGAAAGACAAATACCATGATCAATGTTTTGTGGATTTTAAGAAACAAAACAAATAAATGAAAAAAATAATTTTAAAAAGCAGAATCTTTACGTACAGAAAACAAACTGGTGGTTGCTGAAAAGGAGGAAGGGAGGAGATGTTTGAAATAGGTGAAGGTGATTAAGAGTACACTTATCTTGGGGCACACGAGTGGCACAGTGGCTTAAGTGTCTGACTTCCGCTCAGTTTGTGAGTTCCAGCCCCCACATCAGGCTCTGTGGAATGTGTTTCAAAACTGACAGCAAGCTCAGAGTCTTGAGCCTGCTTCAGATTCTGTCTCCCTCTCTCTCTACCCCTTGCCTGCTCACACTTTGTGTCTCTCTCTCTGTCAAAAATAAATCAACATTAAAAAAAAAAAAAAGAGTATACTTGCCTTGATGAGCAGTGAGTATTATATAGAATTGAATCAGTATATTTTACACCTGAAAGTAAGAAAATGCTCTAGGTTAACTATACTGATATTAAAATTTTTAAAAAGATTAAAAAAATGTGTGCTGAGACTCACAGAAAAAGCAGTATTATAGAATATTCTAGGTACATTCTCTAAGATCCAAATTTAAAACTTTGTTGGGTTTTTTTTTTTGTAGATTCATAATTACGGGTTCTTAGTACAAGTTCCATTGCTAGAATTTTTTGAAAGTAAATGCATTTTATTCTATTCATTCTTTCTCATACCAAATGTATTCATAAGTCTATTGAGCTTTGCTTTTGAAAGAAACCCATTTTTAGAACAGAATGGGAGAAAGAAGCAAAGGTGAGGGAATTTGTCAGTTTTGAAATACATTCCATTAACTGATATCCTTTTAAATAACTTGATTGTCAAGACTACTTTTGTTATAATTCATCCATTCTGGTGATAAATTGAAATTACAAACCAAAGAGGAGAATGAACCTGAGAAAATGAGGTAGAGAAAAACAAAAATATTTTAAGCAATTGAGGGAACTTTGAAACAGAGAAGCATAGTTGGAGGATATCTTATACATTTGAAGGATATATTTGGAAGCACTGAACTGGATATTAGAGAACTAAAAAGGTGAAAAGAGGTTAGAGGAAAAAAAAATCTCATGATGTTGCCTAGAAGTAACCTAGTATAAGTTATTGTTTGGGTTTTACCTTATTGTATAAACTCTGGTTATAATCTCATTTGACTGAATCATAATTTAAAGAAATTTAATGTAGATGCATCTTTCAAAGGCACATTATGAATGCAACTGTTTGGAGCTGATTAACTAGAAAGATTGGAGTATGTTTAAAACTTTGCATCAAAAAATGAGTTAGAAACTTGCTATATTACAAAACAAGTCAGGTAGCTGCTTGCTTGAGGTGAATCCTTTGATATTGTCAAGAACTCCCACAAGTCAGATAGTTGATAAATGTAAAAACACCCAGTAGTGAATTACCTGGGAGCACAGTCCCTGACAAACTTCAAAATGCCTAATCTGATGAGTAATGTAGAAAAAATTATTTTAATTTGCATAAGCAATGTAGTATACACAAAATATGCTTTTTTTTAAGAGCTTAGCTTATGTGTAGGGTATTGCATGTTTGTTATGATTTAAAATAGGAAATCCTAGATCCATTATTTCTTTCTATTTGTTATTAAATCTTTCAACAACAACAAGGTTGTTGAATTTCCAACTCTCAATGCTATCCCTTGTGAAGGTGATTTTCTTCCACTTTCTGCTTCCATTTAGGATGCAGAAAGCCAGAAAGTTTATCTCCCAATCTACCAACAAGAAAAAGAGAAAGTGAAATCCATAACTCTTCTTGAAACCATTAGAAGGTAAAGGTTGCAGTGTAAACAACTAGCCAGAAATCCAAGGAAAAAGGCACCACCAAGGAGATATGACTTGCAAACTGTAGATAACCTAGGGCACAGAGCAACATAGGTAAGAAGATTTTAGCTAAAATTTTAAACAATTGCTAAGGTAATGATATAGTTGAATCAACAGGAGTTCCTTCCTTGGTGAGTATGAAACTGTACAGGTTGAGTTGTTGCACAAAGAAAACTTTTATTTACAGCAAATAAGGAGATATCTCAGGGAATGGCTTCCAAAGCAATGACTTCCCTAGAGAGGGTGAAGGAGTTTCTTTTGTTTAGGTTTAGGATGAATAGTTAGATAGGAAAGCCTTGTCATCCTATGTAGAGGTGGGCATAAGGTCACATGTGTGGCTTAAGAAACATGTTCATACATACATTGTATGTTATATAAATCTGGCCAAGTCTCCTCCTTGGGCAGAGGTGTTGGAATTATAATGAGGTAAAGGTAACTGTAGGTCATTCCAGAGGTCACTCCATGGTCCATCTGCTCAGGAGAGAGTCAAATTTGGCTTAAACTGGGTGGTTGGGCAGGCTGGGGTTAGGGCAGATTTTGTGAGGGAGTTGCCATCACCTTGGGAGTGGTTTCACCTTGGGAGGGGTTTAGGTGTCATTTACCTGAGTTAAGAAGAAAGCTAGAAAGAAAATCTTAAGGGAAAATTTAAGATAAAGGTTAGTAAGTACAAATAGGTATGCAGTAAACACCACCAGGTCTTGGGGTCTAGCTGGTGACAATGTGAGTTAATGTGAGAGTAGAGAATTCCTGGGAGTTATAGGAAGAAGACAAATTTGTTCCTACTTGTAGGCTCTTCACAGATTTCATCATGAGCAGAGAAATAGTGTTAGACCTGGGTGGGGTAGAAGCCACCATAATTGGAGCAACAAAAAATCCCTCAGTCCAGAACTTAATGCCCTAAGGAAAAAAAGGCTTAATCCCTTGATAAGAGTAAAGATTGAGATCCCAGTGACATAGCTGAAGATTCATTGCAACTGGGGCAAAAGAACAGAGAAATATGAGCAAACAAAACAAACAAAAACATTACACGTGGGAAAGGGCAAGTAGATGAACTGGGTCCAGGCAATTGAACATCTAATGCTGAGGAAAGAGCAGTCATTGAACAATGCCCACACCAAAGGTTCAGGAATATAGGCAGTGTTTACATCAGTACAAGAGACAAGGCCTCCCTATATCCCCGATAAAGCTAGAGAACATTGACTATTAATTTGGGAGGACTCCCATGACAAAATACCACAGATAAGGTAGCTTAACAGAAATTTATGGTCTCATAATTTTGGAGTCTAGAAGTTCAAGATCAAAACCAAGGCATCATTATCTCTCTACTCCATTTGCAAAGAGATGCTTTATTACCATGCCCTCCCATATCTTCCTCTGCATATTCCTAGGTCTCATTTTGTGTCCAAATATCCTCTTTTTATAAGGTCACCAGATTGGATGAGAATCCACCCTAAAGGCCTCATTTTAATTTAATTACCTCTTTAAATGCCCTGTCTCCAAACACAATTACATATTGGGGTTTATGGCTTTAACGTATGAATTTGAGGGACACGCTTTTAGCATGTCACACTGAGTAACAAGTAAAGAAGTCTACCAGGAGGCGAGAGGCTAGAAGGAGACCTTCTGTGAGACACAAGTACATAGGAAACGTCTAAAGCTGAAAGTGGGGAACAGAGCCAGTGAGAAAATTCCTCCAGTCAAAGAGTCATGCCCATTACTTAATATAAATATCACTCACCTCAGTCTTTATTCTCCTACAAAGTTTTGCAAAATCAGAGTACATGACAAAAAATATGAACATATACACATACGCAGTGCACACATACAAATCATAAAGAGATAAAATAATCAAAAGCACTGGAATTGGAGATGACCCAGATGTAGCAATTATCAGACAGGGAATGTAAAGTAACTATGATTATATTAGTAAGGGGTTTATTTTGGAAAGTAAACAACAGTATGGATGATGAGTTGGGGATTTCAGTAAAGAGAAGGGAACTATAAGGATCAAGTGGAAATCTAGAAATAAAAACAAGAAAAAATAGGCAAAGAATTTCTTTAATGGTATTGTCAGTAAATTCAACACATCTGAGGAAAGACTCTACATTTGATATATGTAAAAAATTTACCTAAACAGAATTGCAAAGTGATAGAAAAGTGAACAGAGAGACCAAACATTTAAGAACTGTTAAAAAAAAAAAACAAAAACAAAAAAACGGAGACCAACCTTGAAAATTCCCCGAGCAGACAAAACCATTTTGGTCAAAAAAAAAAAAAAAAAAAAAAAACTTACTTTAGCTTATTTTGCAAGATTAATTGACTTCGGCCATTTGTTGGTGATGCCTCAGGAATTTATAATCAAAACAGTTTACCAAAATTAATATGAGGTAATCATTAACCGATTTCCTATCATTTAAGAAAATTCTAATATTATAACCAGTTACCATGAAGAATAGTCACTGCTTTCTCACTATATAAGTTGCTCTGTAACAATATACCCCTGAGCCTCCATGTTTTGATTTGAGTGTTCCTTGCTCACAAACTATCTTTTGTTGCGAGCACAATAAACTTTTAATAATTACCATTTAGGTGATTTACTGGATTTATTTGGCAATTTCTGAACTTCTGACAGCATTCGGATAATCTCGAATTATCTGGTATGTGTATAATTGGATCTCCACAATGAGACTAGAGAGTGATCAACAGTCAGGAAAATTAGAATAATGTCTAAGAATATTTCAAAAATAAGGGAAGATTTCAAACCACATATCAAAGAAGTTCAGAGAACTACAAGTATGCTAAATATTCATACCAAAAAATATCAAAGGCAAACACTAACATATAAGCAAACCAGCTAAACATGTAATATCCAAACTCTAAAAACTAATGATATAGAGAATTTTAAAAGTCAGAAGTAAAAGACACATTATATAGAGAGGAATAAAAATTAGCATGCCAGCTGAATTCTTAAAAAAAATACAAGCTAGAAGATAAGGAAGATATAGGGGAGGAAAATGTTTCCTTTATAATTCAACAGGTACTGCTGGCTGGTCTAAAAAATTTATATGTGACAGAGTAAGAGGAGAGATTCTAACTTAATTTTGTACATACATGAGAGGTTCAAAGACAGAAAGGTAAAATGAGGTATATATAGCATTGTGAGCTATGGAATGGAACAGAGGCATGGGCTTCCAGGGGGTGGAGGGAAATTTATAGAACATTAAGAAAAATATTCGGTAATTAGATGTTTGCTACGCCATACTGATGGGTCATCCAGATAAAACTTTCCTATTGTGATAACACTAATTCTGGGAAAGACCCCTTCAAATTTGATTATTCTAGGCAATTAAAAGAAGGACAAAAGTTTTTTCTTCAGCCTAGAAGGCCTCCATTGCCTTCAGCTCAAAATAGTCTACATGTCAAAGTGGCACATTTTGGGCAGATGTGCTCTGAACCCCTTCAATAGGAATCTTCAGAGAGCTGCAGGAAAAACAAAAACAATTTTACGAACAACAAATGTCTGTTTTAAATTAATGTAATAATAAAACTACGGTCTTTGGTTGACAATGATGTGTCAATGTAGGTTTATCAATGGTGACATATGTGTAACTCTGGTAAAGGATATCAGTAATGGGGGAAGCTATACATTTGTGGAAGTAGGGGAGTATAGGGAAATTTCTGTATCTTCCTCACCATTTTCCTGTGAACTTAAAACAGTCCTAAAATATAAAGTCTGATTTTTAAAAAGTTAATTAATCATGAGATTCCTCTTGAAGGCACATTTGTCATCCTTATATGGCATACAAGAGGGCTCTACAGTTGAAAAAATGCCTGAATTTATGATTCAGAGTTACTGCCCAAGTTTACAAAATGTTAGTGATGCAATTAAAGTTCTCCTTATCGGGACGCCTGGGTTGCTTAGTCAGTTAAGCTTCCGTTCGCTTAGGGCATGACCTCGAGGTTCGTGGGTTTGAGCCCCGCGTCGGGCTCTGTGCTGACTGCCAGCTCAGAGCCTGGAGCCTGTTTCGGAGTCTGTGACTCCCTCTCTCTCTGACCCTCCCCTGCTCACGCTGTCTCTCTCTCTCTCCTGGAAATAAATAAAACATTAAAAAAAAAAGTATATTAAAAAAAAAAAG
>NW_027533117.1:613543-724367 GCF_008692635.1 Crocuta crocuta
GTTCTCCTTATCAAAATAAAAAAGAAAGGAAAAATGAACAATGTTTTCAAACATCCATAATCTGGAAGGATTCCTAATGATTAAATTACTCTAAAATGTTAAAGGAAAGTCTTCAGGTAAAAGGCATATGGTAACAACAACAACAAAAAACTTAGATCTACCAAGAAATGAAATGATCTACCAAGAAATGAGTACTGGAAATGGTAGAGATATATAAACATAAAATTCATTCTCCTTGTTTAATTGCTTTAATATATAGTTGACTTGGGTGGCTGGGTGACTCACTCAGTTAAGCGTAGGCTCTTGATTTTGGCTCAAGTGAGGATCTCATGGTCTATGAGATCAAGACCCACGTCAGACTCTGCATTACAGCACAGAGCCTGTTTGAGATTCTCTCTGTCTCTCTCATAAATTCATAAATAAATAAATAAATAAATAAATAAAATAGTTGACTCATTTTTTAAACTGACAGCAATGTTTTATGAATATTAAAAATTAAGGTAGATAATAAGACAATAATTGAAAGAGTAGAATTGGCAATACATGATTATAATATTCTTTCAGTATATTTGAAATCATGTAGTATTGTTATAAAAAAGGAAAAATAAGCAAGGAACAAAAATAATTGAAAACAAGAAAATGTATTATTAAATAACTATATGATTAAATGCTAACAGCATAAAGACATCACTTAAAAGATATAGATAACATATAATGGCAAGCAAGACCCAATTATATGCTGTCTATAGATAAAGTTGAAAAGAATGGAAAAACATAGGTACTGTTCAGCATTAATCCAGAGAAAAATTGACTGCCTATACTAACCTCAGAAAATATACTTTTAAATACTATAACGGGTAAAGAGGGGCATTGATGAAAGGCTATTCACTATGAAAACATAACTATACTTAGTGTTTATAAGCAACAGAGAGAAATACGAAACAAACAAAAAATAAAAGAACTGAGAAAAGATAAATACATTTGAAGTTTCAGACTTTTTTAGTAATTTTTTTAAATACACGGAAAAAAATAAAAATAAATAAAAAGTATGTAAAATCACTATGTATAGAGAAGACCTGAACATTATCAACCAACCTGACCTAACTGATCATTTGTAATCCACGCAAACACAAGATACATTCTTTTTAAATGCACATGGGACATTTCCCAAATAGTCTCTACTCTTCCCCTCTCTCCAAAAACATAAAAACAAAAACAACCCACCTTTACAAATTTAAAGGATTAAAATCATTCAAAGTAATCTATTTGTAGCAACATGGATGGAACTCGAGGTATTATGCTAAGGGAAATAAGTCAGGCATAGAAGGACAGATACCATACATTTTCACTCATAAGTGGGACAGGCAAAACTTAAGAAAGGACCGTGGGGGAGGGGAAGGGGAAAAAATAATTGAGGAGAGGGAGGGAGGCAAACCATGAGAGACTCTTGAATACTGAGAACAAACTGAGGGCTGATGGGCGTGGGGGAGAGGGGAAGGGGGTGATGGGCATGGAGGAGGGCACTTTTTGGGATGAGCACTGAGTGTTATGTGGAAATCAACTTGACAATAAAGTATAAAAGAAAAAGACTGACAAAAATAAAATCATTCAAAGTATATTCTCAGATGAAAGAGAACCTAGAAATCAGTTATAAAATATATCTTAAAATTTCCAAAATATTGGGAAAATAAAAATACAAAAAACATATAGTCAAAAGAAAGTTAAAATGAAAATTCCAAACATTTAGAATACAATGAAAATACAACAAATCAAAACTTATAGGATGCAAATAAAAATAAATAATAAGTTCTCATAAGAGAGGAGAGAAAAGGTCTTAAAATAATGACTATACCTCTTTCTTTAGAAACAATGGAAAGAAATTAAAATTACATACAAAGCAAGTGGAAGGAAGGGGATAATAAAGATTAGAAAAGGTGATAATGACAATGAAGCCAGAAAAAATATTTCAGAAAATAAATGGAAGTTGGTTCCTTGAAATGATCAATAAAATTGATGGACCTCTAGCTAGTCAGAGCAAGACAGATACTAGTTATCAAAATCAGAAATGAGAGAGAAGACATTAATACAAATCCTAAAGACTAAAATGATAATTTGGAAATAATGATAATTAGGATACATTATGTATAATTTTATGCCAAAAAATTTGACAAATAAATTTCATGAAAACATGCTAACTTCCAGTGTTTACTTGAGAAGCTGGGGCTTTGCCAGCTCCTCTGGTTCTGGGTCTCTCACATTTCCACAGTCAATTATGACTTAGCTGGAAGTTTCTGAGCTCTTGCTGACACATATTGTTATTGGCAGGATTTAGTTTCTGTACACTGTGGGACTGAGGCTTCAGTTCCTCATGAGAACTTGCCTGGAGTACTCCCCGGATTCATTGCCCTTTGGACCACTTTATAAATCATCTAACAACATGGCATCTTGATTCATGAGATCAAGCAAGAGAGAGGGCATGAAAGAGAGAAAGCTAGCAAGACTAAGCTATAGTCTATTATAATCTAATCTCAAAAGAGACATCCTATCAATTTTGACATATTCTGTTTATTAGAAGCAAGTCACTAGGTCCTGCTCATATCACGGGGACAGGATTACAAAAGTCCATGAATAACAGGAGGTAGGGATCACTGGAAGCTACTTAGTGCAGAACTGATATCAATTCTACATAAACTCTTTAGAAAACAAAGGAGAGAATGCTTACCAACATCTGATGAAGCTAGGATTACTCCTAGTGTCAGTAAAAGACAAAATAAAGAAAACAAAATGGAAATCTAAACCAAAGACCAGTATACCTCATGAATATACGATGCAGTAATCCTCAGTAACATAAAGCAATGCAAATTTACCAATATTTAAAAGGTATCTGATCCAGGAACAAGTAGGACTTATTTTGTTTATAAGACACATTTAACATTCAAAAATTAATGAGATGCAATCACATTAAAACACCAAAGAAAATTTATATAATAATGTTTGGTAGAGATATAAATCATGTGGTAACCTTCAATATCTATATGTGATGGGTGGAGGAGGGGCAAGATGGCGGAGAAATAAGGAGCTCCGTACTTGCACTCGCGACCATACATCACACAGAAAAGATCTGAAGCCATTGGAAACCTTACAAAACCTGAGAGACTGGGATAAAAAGGACGCAGAATCCACTGAGAAAGCCTTCTANATGTGATGGTTATAAAACAGCAATTTAGGAGTAGGAAGGGAATACGTCCTCCTGATAATGTGCATATAAAAATAATCTATATTTATGACATTTATTGGTGAAAACACAATAAACACAGAAAATAGTAAATTGGACACTATCAAAATTAAAAACTTCTGCTCTGCAAAAGAAATTATTAAGAAAATTCAAGAAAAAGCCACAGACTAGGCTTTTTGAAAATTTTTTTCAAATATTTTCAAAACATATAACTGATTAAAAAGCCTACCGACTGACTCTCAAGACTGGCCTTCACAATTTCTGAGACTGAGGAGAGGATATATTTCCACTGATTTCAATATATGCTTGTGTATAAAAACATGCACTTTCAGAAGGGCCTGTGTTATGGTTACTGGAAATTCAGTCTCTGTTCACAACTCTGAGTTACAGTTCCCTCATTCTAAGATGTATGAGTACCTTTTATCCTTCACTGTTTTCAAACATGAAAGAATTCCAGATGCCTAAAGGGAAGATCTCAAGTAAAAAAGACAAAAATGTGAAGATCAAGTGATAGAATGCAAAATCCAAGTTAGGTGGCAATAATGTTTGATAGACTATTTTTTTTCTTTTATAGTTTATCGTCAAGTTGGTTTCCATAGAACACCCAGTGCTCATCCCAAGTCCCCTCCTCCATGCACATCACCCCCCTACCAATATCCCCCCACGCCCATCAGCCCTCAGTTTGTTCTCAGTATTCAAGAGTCTCTCATGGCTTGCCTCCCTCCCTCTCCTCAACTATTTTTTTTAATAAGATACTCAGAAATAGGATGTTGACTACATGTGTAACCCAGATGTATACTGGTGTCATTCTTTGCTTTAGGATCTAGATTTATAGATCTAGATTTATAGATGGATTTATGGCAGATCCATCTCATATCTGCCAAAGATTTATGTATTTTTCAAGGACTCATATATGAATATAAATAAATGGTTAACTCTATTTGTGATTTCTGTCTTTTCTTAAATTGTCATTCTTTAATGTGTCCCATATTTGCTCCTTTTCCTATATTCGAGCATCTGCCCATTTAGGAGAAGCTTTTTCTTCCTTGATCCCATCTTCTAATATTGGTCATGGGTACCAGGTATATAGGGTTGAGGTTTAATAATAAAAGTAAAAACTGGATCTATATCAACATAGATGATAACATAATTTAATATTAAATGTCTCTTCTCTTAAGAGCCTTTACCTGAATCTGCCATGTGGCTCTCTAGATTGTTGCTTTGTCTATTACTTTTATTTCTCTTTCTCCCTTCTCCTCTTTCTCCACATTTCTGGTGTTTTTAAGTTTTTGTTTTCTTCAAACAGTGATTTTCACTGCCTCTTTTTTCTATTCTTTAAACAGTCAAATCACACAAACTCATCCATAGTCTCTGCCCTTTCTTTTCCTTCTGGTTGAGCCACTATCCTTCTGTTCACTGTATGGCTCACTCTGTCATAGCATTTAGGTCTTCATGTAACCGCAGTTTTTCTTAGGAACCCACCCTAACCAACTGTTTTACATTGCATCTATCTACTTCACTTGGATGAAATTTAGTTCCCCATTACACTTATTACCTATTATATTATAGATCTTATTTATTTTGTCCTGTGTCTCTATTTCCCATATACTAAATTGTAAAGTCTGAGTAGTTATTAAGTTCTGCACTTGGGTTAGTGTTTTTCTTTAAACTAGTTGAGGGCAGGAATGAACTATTGTTCACTACAATAACAAATTTAATATTTTAAATGGAACTGGTGTCTATTACATGTTATTCCCTCATATTAGTTTTCTAAGACAGAATTCAGTATTGGAGATTAATAAACATGGAACATGGGTTAAACTTACCTTATGTCTCCAATACTGATCAGCACTGAGCATATGAAAAGTGAGAGTCTTTTTATCAAGAAGGTAGAGGGTCTTTTAGAAGTGGTTATTCTTACTGTTTATTTGAATCTTCCTCAGTTTGTGGATGTGGCAGTTATGGGGGCCAGTGGCGCCTATTGAAGCAAAATCAAATAAGTGTAAAGATTCAAAAGTGAATGGGAACGGCGAGTCTGTAAGCCATATATGGGATTATAACAGGGTCACCAAACCAAGAATTGCCAGAAAGTAACCCAAATATAGCCTTTGAAAGGCAGGAACTCCATTCCTATCATTTAAACATGCGACTCATACATTACAAGTGCTAAACACCTATTTGTTCAATTTATGAATTTATATGTTTAGAACTAGGGATAGGAGGACCAAACACGATCAAGAATCAGTGAAGTTAGGAGAATATATCTTTGGAACAGATTTGATTATAGTTTTGTTTATAATTATTCTCATGATATAATACATAAAAGAATCAGTTATATTTAAACTCTTAAGATGATACTTTCAAAACATAAACTGGATGATCCTTATCATGATATGTCACCTATTTATACCCTTTAACTCGATACCAATTAGTGTGACATCAGTAGTGTGTGTTTGCACTAGGCTTTGTTTGGTCAGTTCAGGTTTAATTAGTAAAGGAGACTGAAAATTTTTATTTGAATCCTGAAATTTCATTAATGGTCAGGTATAAATATTGCCTTCTCATTGTGAAAGTGTGTTAACAGATAATGAGAAAACCCATATAAAAAGTAATAATAAAACAAAGATGAAAGTAATATTCTGTATGATTAAAAGACTTGGTCAAATTATTTTTTTAAATCCACTGCGATCCCCTCTGATGTTTTATATTTTTGATATTTGGTACTGATAAATTTTGAAAGGAATTTAAAAGGAAGCAGATTACATACAGTTAAATGCTAATGTATTGATATTATTTATATATTCTTTTGAATAAGCAAATATAAACTAGAATGTAAACTACATAATCCACAGTCTATAATTCTTCAGCATCATCTCATTTTCTCTTTGGAACTGTCTTAATCTCAAACATTCTAGCCCGTAGAAAAGGTGAACAGATGGTAATTTATTGCTTTAAGAATATATTTAATTTAGTTTAGTATGGCTTACAAGTTAGGTGTTTTTAACTAAATTGTCTTCCCAGTTCTCATTACATAGTTAGGTTAATGAGGCTTAAATGATGGTCAATTTGGTTTTGGTCCAGTGTATCATAATAACAAGATTTAAGTAAGTTTTTAACAACTTTTTAAATAAGTGAATTGTTTTATTTAAGGAAACCTGAATGTTATATGCAAAACCTATTCTATGAATATTCTTAAACAAAATCAGAAATCAATTCAGTTATATAATTTTAGAGTGCCTACAGCTTACTGGGTCATAACTATTCAAAGTGGTAGGGATTTGACTGATATAAGAGACACAATTCATCCTTTTATGATACCTCTCTTCCTTTCAGAAAAAGATCAGTAAATCAAAAAATAATATTTTGCTAAGTATTAAACTATATTTATTTAATTTCTTACCAAAGCATATTTTAATTTAAAGACTTTTGAGTGTGGGGCTCAATTGATTGGCTCAATTGCTTAAGTGTCTGACTTCAGCTTAGGTCACTATTTCATGGTTGGTGAGTTTGAGCCCTGCGTCAGGCTCTGTGCTGACAGGTCATAGCCTGGAGCCTGCTTCAAATTCTGCATTTCCCTTTCTTTCTGCCCCTCCTCTGCTCATGCTATCTCTCTCAAAAAAAGATTTAAAAAATTTCAATAAAAAATAACTTTTGAGTGCTATATTAATTCTCCGAGAAAAACTCTGGAATATAAACTAGAGAAGTACAGGAAGGTAACATTTGAGTACGCTGAAATAGATTTTAGCAACAACTTATAGTTTGTTTTCCAGCTTCTTTGACAAATAAAAGTTAAATATATTTAGAGTGTACAATGTGTTATTATATATAATATATATTAATACACTATACGTATAATTATATATACACATACATACTGTAAAATGATTACCAAAATCCCAATAATTACCTACCATATTCATCACCTCATATATAAATTTGTGTGTGTGTGTGTGTGTGTGTGTGTATGGCAAGAACACTTAAGATCTTCTTTTTTAATAATTTCAAGTATACAATATAGTATTATTAACTATAGTCACTCATCATACTGTATATTATATCCCCAGAACATGTTGATCTTTTAACTGAAAGTTTGTACCCTTTAACCAATATCTCCCCCTTCCCCCACTCCTAGTCTCTTATAACTACTGTTCTAGCCTCTGGTTTTATAAGTCTGACTTTTTAAGATTCATCTTATAAGTAATATCATACAATATTAAATATTTTTCTTAGTTGCTATTCCTTAAAGAAGAAATTTTTGAGATTTATGAACTTGCCCATAAATCCTTGAATACTCATTAAGATATATAAAAATAAGTAAGGAATTACAATAACAACAGATTTTACTAAAACTTATGATTCTAACTTGAATACTATATTTAAATTTTCTTAACAAAATATATGTTGAGTACCTTTTGTATCAGATCCTATGTTAATTGCTTGAGTTATAGATTTGAACGTGACAGTCACTCTGCCTCTCCTTATAGAGCATAATTAAATGAGGTAAAAGAGATTATAAGAAATGACATGTTCTTTGTACAAACTAGAAAGGGAAGAGATTTATAAGTATATATAACATAGGAAATTAACTTTATAGGTGGAAAATACTTTAATGAAAAGTGACATTTTAGTAAAGATGAAAATGATGACCAGGAAAAGAGAAAATCAAATGCAGCATAGGGGAAGAATGTTTGGTCAAAAGAATCTACAATAAGAAAGAGGTAAGAGATCACAGGTAAGAAAGACAAAACACAGCACATAAACATAAAATGAAGTGATATAAGAAAAGTCAAATTATACTATCTTGTTGGCATTCTCTATAGTTTGATTAATTAAACAGGGACACATGGGTTTTTTTCAAGCTAATAAATTACTTAGATTTTTTATTTGATGAAACTCACTGACAGCATTATGGAGAACACATATAATAATATTAGAAGGTAGGGTATTTGAGGCTCTATCATGAATCTAGGTCTTGGTGCTGGGAGAGGAGATAAAAGACACTAAGGAAACAAAGTTGAGTTTAGTAATTGATTTTGAATAGACCATAAGGAAAAGAAGGGTCAGGTAAAACTCACAAGTTTTTGACTTGAGCAACCAGATGGTGTTTTGTTTCATAGAGATTTCTGAAGAACGACATTAGTTACCTAAAGCAAGTAACAAACTATGCATTGGAAATTCTAACCAGTAGGTACCTGAGAGACACCAAATGCAGTGTAACCCAAACAACTGGACACAGAGTTCAGTGTAAAGCTTTCCATATGAGATAGGAAAATGACTCATTAGATCGTATGTGGTGCTTTAGGTCATAAGAATGATTCCTTGTGAGGAATAAAAAGGAGAGAATGTAATGAAAAGATCAGAGGCTCAGAATAAAGGTCAACATTTAAGAGTTGATTTACTATATAAGAATGTATGAGGATGGAAATTTTTTTCTTCTTCTTCGCTTTTAGGCCTAGGCTGGTGTTCAGTAACAAATGACAGGTTAGTAAAAGAAAAGCATACAAGTTTAAATTTTATAGGACACTGAAGCCCTCAGAAGGCAATGAAGACCCAAAAAAGTGGCAAATTTGGAATGCTTTTTATATGATGCTGAAAGAAGAGATGCAATTGTAGAAAAGTAACTAAAATAATGGGGAGGCTGAATAAAGATGAAAATTACTTTAACAGGCCCCATTTATACAGAATTTTCTCAGACTTAACATCCTATCCTTGATGAAAAGAATCTTTCTTTTCTCTTGGTACAGGGAGGACATCTTTCACATGGGATTTTTATCCCTGTTTTCCAGAAGATAATGTAGAGATCAGAATACCCTTCTGACAAATTCATTGCTTTGCAGAAGAAGTGGTCAATTTTATTACATAATATTGAGATGTCAAGGAATCACACACAAAAAAATCTTTGCTAAATGTGAAGACAACATTTTGTGTATAATACAGACAGAAGTCAAGGTGGAGTGGTTTTAAAAGAACTAAAATTGAGGAAATAAAAATGAGAGTATAAACAGTTCTATAAAATTAAACCATGAAGAGGGAAAGAGAGAAAGGAGACAGAGTATAACATGGGACAATGTAAGGCAGATCAATTGGATTATATTCTGGATTATGGGTTGATATGTCTAATGTTTATTTCAAGCTCCATTGAACTTACCATCTTAAGTGAATTTCTTTAATTTCTGTGAATTTTATTTACTTAATGATTTGTTCAAAGTCACATGTTATTAAGTGGAAGAGCTGGCACATGAACATCTCTTACTTGTGTGTGCGTGTGCGTGTGTGTGTGTGTGTGTCTGTGTGTGTAGGCTCCATGGCCAACGTGGGGTTTGCACTAACAACTAAGATTAAGAGTGGCATGCTCTGCGGCCCTGGGGTAGCTCAGTTGGTTGAGTGTCTGACTTCACCTCAGGTCATGATCTCTTTGTTTGTTAGTTTGAGTCCTACTTTGGGCTCTGTGTTGACAGCTTAGAACCCGGAGCCTGCTTCAGATTCTGTGTCGTCTTCTCTCTCTGCCCCTCCCCTGCTCATACTTTGTCTCTCTCTCTCTCAAAAATAAATGAACATTAAAACAAAAAGAGTGGCATGTTCTGCTGACAGAGCCAGCCAGGCGCCCCTGTCAGAATAATTTTCATTTTATGTAAATTTTGTTAAGCATAGTGCCTACTTAAAAAATATTTGAGAAGTTAATAAGATAGGAAAAAAGAATATTTTCTACTGGAGGTAAGGGCAGATGGGCTGAGAGAAAAAAGCAGAAAAAAATATGCTATCAGGCAGGCCTGACCTAGTAAAGCCCTAACACAGGGAAAGTTATGCTATTTTTTTTTCTTTTAGAGAGAGAAAGCAGACACTGTAGCGGCACCTGGGTGGCTCAGTCAGTTAGGCATATGACTCATGATTTCAGTTCAGGTCATGATCTGGTGATCATGCCCTGTGTTAGATGGAGCACCTCATTGGACTCTCCACATCTGTCCTTCCCTGCTTACTCACATACATACATTCTCTCTCTCTCTCTCTCTCTCTTTCTCTCTCTCTCAAAATAAGTTAAAAAAAAAACTTTAAAAAAGAGGGAAAAAGTGGACACTAAGTAGAAACTGAAGGTAGGAAAATTGGTATGGAAATCATTAATTCTGCAACTTTTAGTAAGGGTTTATTGTTTTTAAAATTATGGGCTATGAAAAATGAGCATGATGAGTTTTTGAAATGCATTATTTAAAAAATGCACTATTCATTATAAAAAGCTAACAAGCTTCCTTGGGGATACAGGGAGTATATAGGTTATTTTCAATATCTCGTTATTGGTGGTTAGTTACATGGTTCAGACCAGTATAAAAACAAATGGCATCCCCATTATAAACAAACTCTTCTGATTTAAACATGTCTCTCTGTTCAAATTCCAATTGTGATACTAAACTTCTTTCTTAGCTAACTATATTTACTAAATACATGCATTAGTCATTATTCTCCAGAGAAACAGAACCAACAGAATGTGTGTGTGTGTGTGTGTGTATGGTATATGTATGTGTGTATATATGTCTCTGTGTTTCACTTTATATATGTGTGTGTATACATATACATATATCCATATACACACACACATGCATATGCCTACACATAAACACACACACACACACATATACACAGAGAGACAAAGAGAAAGAGAGACTTATGGAATTTGCTCACATGATTTTGAAGACACAAGTTCAATCTGCAGGGTAGGCCTGCAGACCAGAGACCCAGGGAAAGGTTGCAGTTTGTATTCAAGTGCAATCTGCTGTTGGGATACCTTCTTGTTCAGGGCAGCCTGGCTATGTTCTTTTAAGGCTTTTAGCTGATTGGATGAAACTGACCTACATTATGGAGGTAATCTGCTTTACTTAAAGTCCACTGATTAAAATTTAATTTCATATAAAAAACACATTTGGGGTGCCTGGATGAGTTGGTTAAGCATCTGGCTCTTGATTTCAGCTCAGATCATGATCTCATCATTTGTGAGTTTGAGCCCCACATCGGGCTCTTGCTTCATGGAGCCTGTTTGGGATTCTCTCTCCCACACTCTCTTCCCCTCCCCCTAGTAGCATTTGTTCATTCTCTTCCTCCCTCCCTCCCTCCCTTCCTCTCTCTCTCTCCCTTCCTCAAAATAAAAAAAAAATTAAAAAAACTTAAAAAAATAACACCTTCATAGAACATCTGGCCTGTTTAAACTCCTATCTGGTCACTGTGGCCCAGCCAAGTTGACAAGTAAAATTAAGTATCATAGTAAATGATATATCTTGCAAATATTTTGTTTGTTTAAGATTTACCAAATACTGCTTTAGATGTTATGTTATGATAGGGAACCCTCTTACACTATTGGAAACGCAAACTGTGCAGCCACTGTGGAAAACAGAATGGAGTTTCCTCAAAAAGTCAGAAACAGAACTATCCTATTACACAGTAATTGCACTACTAGGTATTCACCCAAAGGATATAAAAATACTGATTAGAAGGGATCCATGCACCCTAATGTGTATAGCCTTATTATCAACAATAGCCAAATTATGGACAAAGCCCAAATGCACCTCAACTGATGAGGGAATAAAGAAGAGGTGATATGTATGTATGTATGTATACACACACACACACACACACACACACACACACACACACACACAAATGGAATATTAGCCATTTAAAAGAATGAACTCTTGCCATTTGCAATGACATGGATGGAGCTAGAATGTGTTTTGCTAAGTGAAATAAGTCGAACAGAGAAAGACAAATACCATATGATTATACTCAGATGTGGAATTTAAGAAACAAAACAGATGAACATAGGAGAGGCGTTAAAAAAAAAAGAGAGAGAGAGAGGGAGGGAGGCATACAATAAGAGACTCAACTACAGAGGACAAATTGAGGGTTTTGATCGAGGGAAGTTGGGAGAGGGATGGGCTAAATAGGTGATGGACATTAAGGAGGGCACCTTTGTGTTGAGCACTGGGTGCTATATATAAGTAATGAATCACTAAATTCTACTCCTGAAACCAATATTACCCTATATGTTAACTAACTAGAATTTAAATAAGAAACTTGAAAAAAATATAAATAAAATTATAAGAAAGGAGTTATGACTGACTGAAAAGAAAAATAATAAATTTTAGTAGTTACCTTATTTAATGTCATCTCCTTTGCTACCATAGGGATCTGTCGACATTACCACACCTGAAATTGTTAATATGATGGCTCTGTTTTTTTTTTTCTTTTTTTTTTAAGAGACAACTACTTACTTTTCCCCTTTGACAACTGTGGTGTCAATATTCTGCAGAAAGCCCTTGGATAATCTATTTTACAAATGATAAATGCATGAAAAAGTCATCCACAATACAAGGTGCAGTGACATAACCATGCTAACATAAAAATTAATTTATTGAAAGTGAACTACTTTAGTATTTTCAGAAAGATGCAGAACAACTCATTTCATTATTTAAGTGAAAAATTAGAATAGCAATTTAGTCTTAAGTATGCTCTCCAAACTGTAAACCCAGCAAGCAGTCCTCCAGAAGTTGACACAGTTAGATTTCAATAGTGATTATCTAGGCGGTAGAATCACGGGCGATTATTGTTTTATACTTATGCATTATGAATTCTTTTAAAAGAAAATGTGTATTATCATGAAATATTTATTTTTAAAACTATTTTTTCTTATGCTATCTCAGTGGGAAAAAAATCCCTCCCTTTCAAAACTACTTAATTAGCAAACATTACCATCTATCAACTCTAGTTGAGTAAAGCTATTTTTTTATCAGTCTAGGCCCAGATAGTCCTTATTATAAATTGAAACAGGCTCATATTCTTAATGCAAGACCAAGAAATTAATGTAATCATTGTAATTAATTTAGCTGCAGTTAGGAAAGTAACTGAAAATATATGAAATGAGACTACTAGTAAGTACAGATAGTGTTGAAGTCTTACAACATCTGCCAATTAAGCATTTTGTATTGATTAAGACTTTTATGGGATTAGGTACGTATTCCTTGTATAGCTAGTTTCAAGCTATTTGCCATCATCTACACATTTAGGGTCAAGGATTCAGCTGTGATGCAATTGATTTCTTCATAACTTCAGCAAAATAGCATGAAATAGCTCAGTAATCACATAGAAGCTCTTTTAGTAGTATATTCCAAGCTATAGCAGTGCCAAGTTGGATCTAAATTTATATCTGAGATTCTAGGTTGGCTTCTTTGGCACTATAGAATGGAGCTTAATAGGGATATAATATCTGTGTGTTGATAAGTAAGCGTTTGGTAAAATTAGAGATCCCACTAAAATAAAGTATAGAGGCTAACAGATAAACTGTTTGCAGTATCAACATGGAAAGGTGACTATGACTTAATTTTTGGAGGTATTCCTTTTAAGACAATAACAGCATAAATAATGTACCATAATTTATATTATGTATTATAGTGAATGGGATATATATTTTAAATTAGCATGACAGTCTCTGGAAAAATTCAGACAATGAAAAATGATTATTATAATTTGGTTAATTTTTGTATTAATTCTGCTTCAGAAAAGATTAAGAAGCATTTCAAGCCTATGACAGCAGATATTTGAGGGGAAGTGGAAAAGAATATTCTGTGCTGTAAAATATATTCAAATTTAAATCTGGTATCTTCTAAACTAAACAATATGTCAAAGAGATAATATCCTATGCCTTGATTTATAGGGTTTGGTAACTATTTTGTAGTATAGTCAGTCTATTAAGAAGGAAAAACTGTTGTGTATGGACTCCGTCATTCTGAATGAACTCGACTTTAGCCACATAAAGTGATCAAAATCAAATCATATTCTGTTCACTTAAGGAAAACATGCTTCCTCTTGTCTTGTGTAAACTGATACCTACCAATTTACTTATTTTCTATAAACAAACTATCTGTATCAAGGTCAAGTAATAAAGCTTGGATGTTACACCTTACCCATCTGAGTTCATGGTTAAATCCTAGATAGTTGAAATGTATAGCACACACTCACAATACCTCAAAACCCCATGTATATAGTTATACAAACATTTTCTTTTGTATTTGTCACATATGACATAGGATAATGTCAACTCTATGAAAAGTTCCTTTGATAATAGTCACCAGGCTTGGAATGCAGGGTCCTATTACTTATAGTGTAATAATGAAATTAGATTGGAAGTTCACTCATGCTCTAAAAGTTGGAACCAACGTGATATGGATGGGTAATATTTTGCAGATTTTTGTGGCATGGCCAGGCCAACAGAATGAGTTTTAAGAAATATGATTCATTAGATTAATCCAATTGGATGTTTTAAATTTTCAAGTATATTTCTTATGATATTGGGGAATAAAGTGTTGGTAACAATGATGGTAAAAGACTAGTCACAGAGCCTCTGAATTTCCAATTCCCCTAACAGATAAAGAATTTTAACACTTTGATTTTTTTCTCCTGAATTCTAATAAAAGTCTCTTGAAATGGTTTATATAGAGAATTTCTCAAAAGCTGTGGTATTAAAATTAAAATTATACTTGAATTCATAGATGAATTATATCATAGTTGTGTGTGTTCATGTGCATGTATGCATACATGTATATTTGTGCATATTTACAGAATCTAATGACATATACTGTTGCCAGGTATTAAATTGTTCAAATCTTGACTAACAGATATTTTCCAAGCCTGTCTCTTATCTAATTATTATTTCTATTTATCTGGTAACATGAGTATTTCCTGTAGTCTGACTTTGTTAAACCTAAGTTACTTTTTAATATAAGCCCACATTCAGATTATCACAGAGATAAGAATCTTGATAACAGGTTAATTAAGAGAAAGGAAGTTCATAGTGTGTTTACTACTTTGCTATGAACACTGCATTCAATGTTTTTCATTTTATATTTAAAATTTTACTACTATTACTAGTAATAGAATAGTAAAAAGTGATAGATATTTAACATAGAACTAAAACACTGAAGAGTTTAAAAGTACATAATATTTTCATCAATCATTAAATGATATAAACACCCTACAGTGTTTTCATCAGCATAATACACATGTATGTGCATACGCATACACATGTGCACACACAAAATCATACACACATACTTACCTTCCCATATAACTCAGGTAAACTACAGGGGAAAACCATGATGTATTAGTTAGAGTTTTCCAGGGAAACAGAACCAATAAGAAGTTAAAAAAATAGATAATAGATATAAATATAGATACTGTTATAGCAAAAGAGAGAGAGAAAGAAAGATTATGCTAAGGAATTGGCTCATGAGATTGTAGAAGCTACAAGTTAACAAGTCCAAAATCTACATGGCAGGCAAGCAGACCAGAGAGCCAGGGAAGAGATAATGTTGAACTTTTGAGTCCAAAGAAGTCTGAAGACAGAATTCGATCTTCCTTCAGTGACCATATTCTTTTCTCCTAAGACTGAAGAAAGATTCCATGAGACTCACCCACATAATGGAGGGTAATCTGTTTTACTCAACATCTACTTAATGACATACTAATCACATCTAAAAATATATATTCAAAGCAACATAAAAAATATCATAGTATAACCAAGTTTACACATAAAAATGGTGATTATAACATAATACAATTTTTGTTACTGCTGTAGAGTTTTTACTTGTAGAGTTTTACTTGTAGAGTTACTTGTAGAGTTTTTCATGTACAAAGATTTTCTATAAGTAATAATGTCTGCAGCTACTCCTGAAGTTTTTTCCTATTTCTTTTTGTGTTTCCCAGGACCACCCAAAGCAAATTTGATGTAATCTAAAAACACATGTTTCATGTTAGATCATCTTCAACATAATTAGAAAATTTGATGAAATAAATTTAGTTATATTCATGCATTATAACAAAGATAACTGATATTTTTATATAAAATAATATATATCATTAACTATATTAATATTCTCATATTGATTGAAAATTATTTTACAAGTAAATTTTAATTTGTTAATGTTATTTTATCTTCTGGAAAGAATAGTTTTTCTTTAGGTACTCTATTTTTAGATATTTGGTGTCTCCATGTTTTGCTATTTTAGATGAACTACACTAAAATCTATGTATGTTCATATTACACTTGACATTATGAAATTACTTTATATTTTATACAATTAATTCACTGTCCCATACTGATAATTTTCCTTTTTCTTATGTTTTAAAATAAAAATCTGATACTATTTATTTTCATGATGTTCCATATTCCCTTTACTTCTACATAAATTTTATAAGGACCATCACTGCTTCTAGTTCTAAATTTAACAAGAGCCTACACAGTTACTTGTAGCCATACTGTGAAATTATTGTAAATTTAGTATCTATAGGCTAAATCAATTATTTTGCCAAATCTGGTGCTATGAACTGAATTTAATACTGTCTCTCCGAAGTCATAATGTTGAGACCCTAATCCCCATGCACTGGAGTTATGACCTTTAAGGAAGTGAGGTCAGAAGGGTGAAACCTTGATCCGAGAGAACTAGTATCTTTATAAAAGAGGAAGAGACATCAGGGATTCTGACTTTGGCATTGATAGTGAGAAGGTAGCCATATGCAATCCATGAAGAGAAGTCTCACCAGAAACTGGTCTCTACTGTAATCTTGATCTTGGTTTTTCCAGTGTCTAGAAATAAGAAAAAATATTTTTAAAAATTTTCTATGTTTGTTTATTTTTGAGAGAGAGGCGCACAAAGTGTGAGTGAGGGAGGGACAGAGAGAGAGAGAGTGAGAGAGAATCCAAAGCATGCTCCCAGCTCTGAGCTGTCACAATGCCCAACATGGGCCTCAAAGTTACAAAGTATGAAATCATGACCTGAGCCGAAGTCAGACATTCAAGCGACTGAGCCACCCAGGTGCTCCATAAAAAAGTAAATTTTTTTTGTGTGTGTGTAAGCCACCTGTCTATTGTATTTTGTTATGGCAAGTCCAAGCAAATTAATACACATGGCATACTGTTTAAATGAAAAAAATTATAGTTTTCCATAACAAATGATTTTAATTTTAAAGTTCCAAATTAACTGGCTCAGAATTGCATTAATAAATAATTCCATACTATAAAAATTTTCTATGCACTTCTTAGTAAAAAAAAAATTCCTAACAATATATAAAATAAACATTGAGTTAGGTAAATGTTATATTAATTCATGTGTAAATAATGCACTACACATTTCCTTATATATTGTAAAATGTAACAGCTTTTATGAATCAGCATAATTCTATTCTTTTGAGATTCTTATTGTTAATCAAGAATACATTGATAATGAAGGATCAATAGAAGTGAGGGAATTATAATTTCCTCTTTTTACAGTATATAAGTTTATGTTATATATAAAATAGATACATTGTGGAGTGTTTTTGTGTATGTACATCTGCATAAGCATCTGGAATTTATTTACTTTTCATTGCTTTTATGTTGTACTCTTTCATACTGTACCAAATTATTGGAGCACCTCGTGGATCTGTCAGTTGAATGTCTGACTTCAGCTCAGGTCATGATCACACGACACGTGGGTTCAAGCCCCACACTGGACTTTCTGCTGTCAACAGGAGCACGCTTCATATCCTCTCTCCCACTCATCTCTTCCCCTTCCCTGCTCACTCTCTCTCAAAAATAAACAAACTTAAAAAAAATAAAAAGATCTGTCTTTTCCCCGCCCATCTCCCCCCTTGCATGCTTTCTCTAAAATAAAATTTAAAAAATACTGTACCAAAATTATTTATAATATTTAATATGTACTTAAAGTAGGAGTACTGTCATTTCTCTGAAATTTAAATGCCTTTTTGTTGTTCTTACTTAATCTTCCAGAATAGTGCTTGAAGCATTTATCTATTTTATTATAATAAAGAGCCTTACTATTGGAATCAGTACAGATTCATATTAAGAATGTATGCTCAGTTTCATTGTAAAATCCAGTTTGAATTTCTTCTTGTATGTGAAATTCAAATCTGTCTGTAACTGTGTGGCAACCAAAAACATTTATTAAACCCTCTGTGTCTCAAAGTTCCCATTTTTAAAATGGATTTTACAATATCGCAGATTGTAGGTTGTTGTAAGAATCAAATAAATGCAGTTGAAATGCTTATATTTGTATGTAATATACATTTAAGTACTCGATAAACATCAGTCATTAGTCTTAATGGTAAAAAATAGTGTTAGTTGAGAAGTTAGAATCTATCAGAAAACAGAATTGTGAGGGTGGACACATTTCATTTATCCCAATCTTAGGAGCAAAGCACTAAGTGCTTTCCATTAAGTATGATGTTAGTATTAAGATTTTCATAGATCATTTATCAGGTTGAGAACTTTGCTTTCTATTTAGTCTTATTTTGCTGAGAATTTTTATGTAAATGAATGTATTCTGCATTTTTTCTTTATTAATTGACATGCTTGTGTGGTTTTCTTGCTTCCTTTAAACACTAATTTATTTTTAATTCAGAGCATCTTCAAATTGACCTTGTAATTTCTTCTTTGACTTTTGTGTTATTTAGAAGCATGCTGCTTTTTAGTTTCATCTTATAGATACTATTGTTGTTATTGACATGTACTTTAGTTCTTTTTGAAAATGAGACTTTGTATACTTGCAATCTTTTTTTGTTTTACTATTTTTGAGGGAGCATGAGTGGTAGAGGGACAGAGAGAGAGATAGACAGACAGACAGACAGACGGAGACAGAGACAGAGAATCCCAAGCAGGTTCTGCGCTGACAGGAGAGAGCCTGATGTAGGGTTTGAACTCACAAACTGCAAGATCATGACCTGAGTCAAAGTTGGACACTTAACCAACTGAACCACTCAGGTTCTTTACAGATTTATGGAGACTTGTTTTATGGGTCATCACAAGGACTACTCTTGAGTATGTTCTTTATGATTTTCAAAATAATAGGTAGTCTTTTTCAGAATATTTTATTTTGGAAGTATTCTGGATTACTTTATCAATATCAATTAGTTTAGGCTTATGATAGTATTAATTTGCTTTATTAATTATAGATAGCAGAATGTTGAAATTTCCAACGGCAATAGATTTTCCTATTCTTTCAGTTTTATAATGGATTTTCAACCTCTATTAGCTACATACAAATGGTTTTTTGACTTGATTCTGTACCATAAGGAGATATCCTTTCAGTGACAATAATCCTTGATCTGAAGTCTACTTTGTCTGATAATACATAATCCACTCAAGCTGGCTTTTTCCTTTTAGAAGTTTCACTGTATGCATGTGTTCCATTACCTAGTTTTCATTTATTTAGGTCTTTATATTATAATGGTTTTTTGTAGATAGCAGAAAAGGGATCTTTCTTAAATCTGCTAGTCTCTTTTTTTTCATTAAACCATTTAATATTATCACTATTCATATATGTTTCTATATGTTTTCTATTTTCCTCATTTGCTCTTCTATCTTTTGTGCTTCTTTTATATTATTTATTGTAATTCCAAGTCATCATATACATCATATACATATTTATGCATGCATATATGTTACTTGTGTTTGCCCAGAAATATCATATCACTTTGAGAATAGAATGGCTTTGCTTGTAAACGTAAACTATGCGGATACCACCTGTAAGAAGCCTTGCACAATGCCCGCTGGACCAAGATTAGAATGGGGTAAGATGAAACCTCCTACATCAAAGAATATGAACAAAATCTGTGTCTAATGTGACTGAGCACATTTTATCAAGCCTTGAGGAAATATTATAGAATCATTAAATCACTTGACAAAAAGGCAAGGTCAACTGTGGAAGGAGAATAACTAGATTTTTATGGTTCTTCCTCCATATGGCATTAGAATTACACACTGGATCTCTTTGGACAACACTTGAATCTACCCCTACTTCTGTTCTCCAAAATGATGTTAAATCTGATTAAAAACAACAACAACATGATCTACAGGATCCTTGCATAATCTGTCTCTAATTTACTTCACCAGATTATCTTGGATAAAGTTCCCTCTGACTTTTTTATGCCATGTTCTAGGCCTTCTTTCAAGCTGGAGTGTGCTCATGCTTCCTCCCCCTACAGTAACTACATAGGCTTGTTCCTCTGCCTGAGATCCTTTCACTTCCCTCATTATTTCCCATATATATTCAAATTTATTCTCTAATATTAACTCATCATAGAATCTTCATAAACTAGGTAAAACTTCTCATTACATTTCTCTCCTATATTCCTTCCATTTATAGCAATCTTTACAATCATAGATTCATATTAATTTGTATGATTACCTGAGTACATCTTTTTCTTTAGTAGACCTTAAGCTGCAGGAGGGAGCTTCTTCTGTCCTTTAAGCCCCATGTTCACTGTAGTATCTCAAGTGACCAAAATAATCCCTGGAGAATGTTAGTATTCAGAATTTATTGACAGATAGTAAAATGAACACATTTGTAGGATATTTAAGGTGGAGGAAGGCCTTCAGGATGAGAGACTAAATATGTTTTTTTCTAATAGATCAAGTAAATAAATATTTGAAAAAGATGCATGAAAATATTTATACTCTCAAAATATTTAGTATGTATAGGTGGTTATTTAGTACAAAATAGTATGTATAAGTGGTATTACATATGTATCCTGCTACATATGTATATATACATATACATATGTGTGCTGTATCTATATATGACATAAGTATTCTTAAGTTAATATTTACCATAGAGCACAATTTAAAATTCTTTGTAATAAGATATTTCTGTCTCAAATACTAATGTTGAGATTTTATATAAATATTCCAGAATTGTACAGTAGTACTTGAACTGAGTGGACCCAATTGTAATTATAGTCAAGATTCTGGTGTTTAGAAAGTTTAGATAAAATCAACTCCACCCACATATAATGAGTACTTTAAAAGTTTAATTCCTATATGTACCATTTAATATAATGTTAAAATTGTCTTCTCTTTTCTGTCTTTGATACTGTAAATCTTTCTCATCACATTGTTGCTTTTCATTTCCCTATAACTGTGTGGAGAAAAATAGAAATTATTTTTACAAAATTCTCCATGTTGCAACTCTAGTGGCATTATCACCATTCTCTAGCCTCTGACAAACATTTTGTTTTGTATTTGTTTTTCTTGGAATAAAGACTTTTTAAATCATTTCTCAGGGGCATATGGGTGGCTCGGTTGGTTAAGCATCTGACTTTTAATTTCATCTCAGGTCATGATCTCACAGGTGGTGGGATTGAGCCCCTACTTGGAATGTGCTCTGATAGTGCAGAACTTGCTAGTGATTTTCTCCCTCTATCTTTTCCCCTCTCCCACTTGTGTGTGCTCTCTCTTCTAAATCAGTAAACTTTTAAAAAATATCTTAAAGAGAATAAATTTATTCCTAGTTTTTTTTCATTTAAATTGATCTCTAGCCTTTATTTCTTTCTAGTTCTAAGTCACACATAACTAAATTAGCTTTCTATTGCAACTGTAACAAGTCAACGGCTTATAACACCACTCATTTATGATACAGTTTATATATGTCAGATGTCTGGCACAGTGTGACTGGATTCTCTAGGAATGAACCACAGTTGAGACTCTCATCTGGCACTCAGGTCCTCTTTCAAGTTCATTGGCAGAATTCAGCCTCTTCTAGTTGTAGGACTGACAACACTCATTTCTTTAACCAAATTCCCTCCTCATATCAAATCAATAAGGATGTATTGAATTGTTTATATACCTTAAATTTCTCTGACATCCTCTTCTACTCTCTGCTTTTAAAGGATCATGTGATTACCCTGGGCCCACCAGATAATCCAAGATGGCTTCCCTATTTTAAGGTCAGCTGATTAGTAAGTTTGTTTCGTCTGTAAATATTTCTGCTACTATGTAGCATAACATATTCATGAAGTACCAGAAGGTGGCAGAAATGATGGGAGCCAAAATTCTGCCATCTATTTCCCAATTACATTTGTTTCCTTAACTTATATAGATATCTATATATTCCATAATTAAGAAATCATATCCCTTGGTTATGTCATCCCAACCCCATTCTTGTTCTTAGAGTTGTTCATTGTATACCTATAATCACTAAAGTTAAAGTTAAGTTCTATCTCCTAAGTGAATAGAGAAGATGCTTCCATGTGCTGTATATACTTTGGTCCCCTCAAAGTATTAATAGTCAAGTATTACATTCTTGACTGAACAAATTACATTCTTGACTGCCCTGAGAATTAATTTATTACAAGATTAGAAATTATGTAATTAATTCCTACTAAATGACAGGAACACTGACAAGAGCTGAGATAAGTAGGACACATTTTAGAAATATCTTATTCATAAATTACAAAGTGTTAAAACTTCTACAAATTTGAGAAAATCTTTTGTGTATTATATAAAATGAAAATTAATCAATGTCATTTCATCATGCTTTATTTAACATTTATTTTTAACATTTATTCATGAATATTTTGTTTCCCTTTTACTAAAACTTTAAACTGGACAGAAATTTTAAAATGAAAATAATTGAAGACAATATTTAGAATATATTTTGTTTGCTGTTCTGAAATAGATCTGTTCATAACTTAATCTATAATTATGACTGTATACTTACTATAAAACAGTAAATGATATTCTCTCTGGGAGGAAAAGATAAATGTATTTAGATATTTCAAAATTTGATTTATGAATTCAAATATTCCAATATTTCATACTTAATTCCACAATTTTCTCTATCTTATACTTGAATTTTCTCAAAAAGTAAATTAATTAAGCTTAAATTGAAAGATAGATAAGGTAAAATTTCCTACAGGAAATAATTGTCCTGCCCTGAAGAAAACTCCACAAGTCAAATACATACAAATTTTTCATGAAACAGTATTACAGAGAGAGATAATATAATTCCCTGTTCTGCGCTCACTATTGAAGGATTTCATTTCTTTCCTCCTTTCCTCCGTCAACTTTAATATATTCCCATGGATTAAAGTGCCAAACCAAAACCCAAATAATTGGAAATAAATGAGAATAATTATTGACAAATTATTTTATCCATTTAAGATGAATTATATCCTTTCTAAGCAATGTCACAATACTTGTATATACAGTACTTATTGGAATAATACATTTAAATCCATTAAAATTTATACATAAGACCTTATAGAAAAGGTACTTTTTTTATTTTTACCATGATCCATGGTAAATAAAGATATGAATGTTTTATTGGAAGCCTGTATGCATACATTTATTTGTGTTATAACAGTTGTGAGTACATAAATTTGTCTTACTTGGCTGTTTATGTGTTTATTATCTTGCCAACTAAGCAAGATTTATAAAACTACCTTTTATTATTCACTGCCACAATTTCTGGGAATTATATGATAAGGAATATTTGCTAAGTGACTAAATGCGATAATAATTGAAGTATTTAGTTCTATGAGCTATTTTAGTAAATATTTTGATAGTGTACTATAAGGAACAAAGAGACTTGACTAAGGACTGATATGACAGCCCTATATGAGAAGTATAATCATATGTTTTTTCTGGTTTCAAAAATACTTAAAATGGCAGAAATACTCTTGTAATTCTTATCTTAAATGTCCTTTAACATCACTATTATACTATAGTGCAGTGATTCTTTTGTGTTAAAGCCTTAAATGTATATTTGCTAAACATTTGCTAAACATTTGTAAAGTGCTTTAATGGATATTACCATATCTTTGCCTGGATCTATATTCTCTGTTTAAAAGGAAGAATTTCAAGGTAAGCATGTAAGTTCTAGACTAGTGACAACTTCAGAAATACTATTTTCACAGTGAAAAACATATGAAGTAGCTCTAGGTTATTTAGCAAATATAGCTTATAGTTCATAAAATTTATTTTTTTCACCCTCAGGCTCCCTAAATTCTAGCCAGTGCTGAATCTAATAAAAATAAATATCAAGGGAATATTTCTTTGAAATTTCAATGCATTTTTCTCTGTGTGGGGGAAAAAAAAGATTAAACATCAATTGTTTTCAATCAGAATATTAATTTTGGGATATCCATATCATTTGGTTAGATAATAGAAATGAAGATGACTTCATTTTCTCAACTTGTTCCTAGCTTATGCAAGTTCCCTATTTCCCCAAGCTTCAGCAAACTCTCATAGCAGAGAAGCTATGGAAATAATAGTGATTTAAACAGATCATGATATATGGGTTTCTATACAACCCATAGTCATCTGAGTGGTTGTTAAAGCAAACAACCACAGCCAGAGTCTAACCATCAAAGAGTGTTTGACTCTTGACAGCAAGACAATTCCACTAAATCATATAAATATAAGAATGCAGCTTTAATGGAAGGTGAAATTGGTACAAAATTTGAACTGTCACTATTATTTACTATCCTTCTTTATCTTAAAAATAATCCCTTCTGGCAAACCATATGTAGTTTGCAGGAAGAACACTTATTTACAGGAATCCCTATATATTAACATGCCTCTTCATTTTTTATACACAATAACTTAAGAATTTAAGGATAAAAAACCTAAAGAAAAGCTAACTTGTAAATGCTCTTACTAAAACGGCACCCAATTATTTTGTATTTTCTTATGACTTAAAAGAAAATTTATTTAAAATATCACTTCAAGAAATATGTTAAGAAAGAAAATAAACAGCGCGTGATATAGAATAAATACACTTGGCTATAACTAAACTATTTGGAGTCTGTGGTTGTACCTCTGAACTAAATTAATGTGGGATTTTAGGCTAGAAATATAAACTTCATAAGCCTCAGTTACATTTATAAATAAGAGTGTTTTATGAAATAGTACAACATAATTTTTTAAAATCAGGTTATTTTAATCCCATTAAGGCATTCCCAGTAATATTAAAAGAAAAATAATTGAAGAAAGAACTTTTAAATTTTATAGTAATTTGATCATTCAAATATGTAAACCACTATAGAGCTCAAAGTATCCTAAGAGATAAAATCATGAATCTTGTAGTGTTAATAAAAAAGTAACACAGGAAGATATAGAATAAAACTAATAACAGCAATTAACACTGATGAAGTACTTATTATATTCCAAGCATTGTGCTAAGTACAATGAACAGGTGATAGAAAATAGATAGAAAATATTCCTTATGTGATAGTTTTCCTGTTTTACCAATAATTCAATCACCGTGAAAATTTGAAATATCTTCCTCAATAATAAATGACTCAAAGAGGCTAATTTAGTTGTTTTTGTTGTTGTTGTTGTTGTTGTTCTTTTGGACAATATAAATAATCTATGGTTTACTTTATTTGCACTACTGTCTGTTATTTGCCTACATTCCCCCTGGTCATGCCAGTGTGATAGAAGTCACCTTGGCTTACATACCTTTGGACAGAATTTAGTTACATGTCTACTCTATCAAAATACCTACAAGGAATTTTGATAAATATCATTAGTTATATAATATAGGAGGTCATGCATAGTACTAAGAGTACTTGATATGAAAAATGGGTATTATCTCTGCTGCATCTCATAACGTACCTAAGAAAGAGACTTTTAGAAAGGAAAGGAGGTCAGGAGCTTTCAAAACTTATTTAGTCTAATTTAGTGTAGACATTGGAAAGATATTTTATGTGCTAAGACTTCCATAGTTTTCACTGGTAGGAATGCAAAATGGTACAGCCACCTTGAAAAGTAGTTTGATCACAAAAGCAGACCACATTAGACACTTCCTCCGAGAGCCCAAACTCTACCTATAGAGTTGCATGAACAGAAGGAAAATAGCTTCATTAGAAGCTATTTCATGCAGTGAAAATCTCATGAGTTTTCTGAAACAAAGGTAATTACTACTAACCAAGAGATGCTTAGATGTTATATCAGAAAGCAAAATTTGAGATAAAAGGAAACAGCAAGAACAATCATATGGCATGGCAGACCTTTCCACAAGTACAATAGCAGAATTATATTCTTGCCTTTGAATTTGTGCAAATGCTGTTAAAACAGATGTGATTCACAGAGGTTTTTCTGTATCTTGATCTGCAGGTTGACAAATATTTCCAAGGACATGAGTAGGATATCACAATCATTGATTACATTTTTGGAGCATTTTAACCAATATAATAGACTAAATTTATAATTTTCATAGCGAGGAATTGATTTGATACCAAAAGACTGAATCTTAGTAAGCAAGGACCTGAAGAAGCAACCTATTCACCTCTCCAGATGATGCTTTGAGTCCAAATATAACCTTGAAAATGTCACTTTAAGGAACAGAATCATGTAATAGTTTAAGAGGTTCAAAAGCCAAATAATGGTCCAATCACAACGTCTGCCAGTGTTACTAACATAAAGAAAGCAGAAAACATAGAATGCTCTACTTAGGTCCAGTGATGGAAGATCACTGAATGAGAAATTCTCGGTATTACTATCATTTTCTTTTCAGTCCATTTCATCTCAAAATGATTATGTAAGTGGAGTGAAAACTCAATTTTGTTAAGAGTGTATGTGTGGCCTAGAAAGGAATTAGGTATATTATTCCAATTTCTTGAGCAATGAACCATTCTAGTCTAACCCAGAATGAAGAAGAGACTTCTACACAATAAATTCCAAGAGGATAGTTTCTATGCCAGCTCTAGTTAACATTCCATCTCCAGTGATTAGTATTGTGCTGGAACACAGCAGGCCATGATTATTGAGTGAACCAATACATGAATAAGATGGTTACAGGAAGCATCAAGTTGTTAGGCATGTGTTGGACTTTAAAGTACTACAGTGACCTTGGCATCAAATATGCCAGTAACAGGAAGAAACAATGATGTAGAAAGTCAGGTAGAATGAGTGCCATATGGCATAGCAATCAGTAACTATAGTTTTAGAAACTAAGAAAAATAGTCTGTGAACTCAAAGAAGTGATTACAAGCCAGGTCTACCCCAAGAATAAAATAGTTAAAAAAAAATAAGTCATCCTTATTATAACAGTTTCAATATAACAGATATCAAACATTTCAAGTATACAATTCTATGATGGTTTTTAGTAACTTTGAGCGGTATAACCATGATCCCAAATCACTTGTAGAGAATTTACTTCTCTTCAGTAAGTTTTCTCCTACCAATTTACAGCCAATCCCCATTCCTGCCCCCAGCTCCATCCCACCATTCATCTACTTTAAATCTCAATAGATTTGCCTTTTCTGGGTATTTTATGTAAATTTAATAATAGAAAATGTAGTCTCTTATGTCTGGTTTCTTTCACTTAGCATAATGTTTTTGAACATGTGTATATAATGAGTATTTAATCTGTACCTTTTTTTTGCAGCTGAATACTGTTCCATTGTGTGGGTGGAACATATCTTGTCAATGTAGAGTACAGACACACACACACAAACACACAGATCTAGTTAGTTTTCATTATTCATGGTAGTTTTATTCTATAAAGTCTCCATGAACATAAAATTAATGAATGCTGAACCACTATTTCCAGGGGGAATATATAGAGGTCTTTTAGGGTTCTTTTTAGACCCTGAAAAGAACTCTTCCTAATAGAGTCTATTTTCATAATTTTACAAAGAGAAGGCAAGGTTCAGAAATGTTAAGTGACTTGCCTGAGACTGCTCCACTAACAGGTTCCAAAGTTGTGCTTCAGAACTCTTCAAATGGTACCAGAGACAGGTTTTTGTTCCACATGGCACTACTGCCTCTCTTCCCTATTCTCTGGTGATCTGCAGGAGATTGAAACAAGATGGCCAAATATCATCACCTTAGGTAACTTTATGTGGGACATTTTCATATCCAGCAACTTTAATTGTTTGCTACTTTGCTAAATAACATTTTTATATATAGATGCACATATATATTCATATATAATCAGTCCTCATTATTCACAGATTCCATTGTTGACAACTGAATTGCTAAAATGTATTGGTAAGCTTCAAATCAATCCTTGGGCACTGTTGTAGTCACTAGTACACATGCTCAGAACTGAAAAGTGTTAGTACCCAGAAATGCACATGGCTGCACTGTGCCTTCTTGTTTCAATTCTCATATTGACAGTAAGTGTCATTTCCAAGGTCTATTTGGTGTCACTTTTTCAATATTTGCACCTTTTGTGGGTGATTTAACTGTTTAAAATGGTAAACAATTATAGTACTAAAGTCCTGTGTAACATTTTTGAACACAAGAAGGATATGATTTGCCTTATGGAGAAAATATTTGTGTTAGATAAGCTTCCTTTGGGCATGAGTTATAGTGCTGTTGGCTATGAGTTCAGTGTTATTGAATCAACAATGTGGAATATCCAAAAAGAAGATATTTTCTGATCATAAGGGCATTCTGGAAAGTGCTAAAGGCACATCTACAGTAATGGAAGAAGCTATCGAAAAGATAGAAAAGTGACTATGTGGATTCATTAGGTGATGACGGATAAGAACAAAATGTAGAGGACAGCATTGTTCTGGGGCTAAAAACTCACTCACCTGACTATATTCACATTACAGATGGGCTGAATAGGAGTGCTCAGGTCACTCCTACTGATGGCTTCAATTCCCTGCGAAGTGACCTCTCATCTTCTAAAGTTAGACTAGACTTCACACATGGTGTTCTCTAATTTTCAGGAGTACAGGAGCACAGGAAGCAAAGTCTCTTATGTCCTAGATTCCTATATCTCTTCATCTCTATCATATTGGTCCATACAAGGCCCAATCAGTACAGAATCAAGAATGTTAATAATTATTTTTTCAAAAGAGAGCCCATGACTATTATATTGCACATACATGTGGAAAGAAGATGTGGTCCAGTGGGAGCCATAGGGATCATCATTTACCATACTGGCTATACTTTTTTCTCTACAAGCTAAAGCCAGGATCTTTCCCGTTCCATTTGAAATCATCCCGCTGGCAGTACAAGCTGAAATTATGCGAACTGGTATCCATTTTATATAGTCCTGTGAAATTAAGACAACCTAGATTCTTTTCTTCAAATTGTAATATAAAGTGGCATCTGGATTATTTACTGACTCTGTGAAGCAAATGTATAATTCATAATATAATATTGAAAAGACCTGTAATGATCAGGGAAATTAAATCAATGGGCAAAAATCTGCCCGCAATAAAGAAATAGCCATAGAATAATGCTTACACACAATCTATTAAATAAAACAAGGATATTCTCCCAAGGGATTCAGGAGTGCTGATGCATAGGGACACATGTACCCCAATGTTCATAGCAGCGCTCTCAACAATAGCCAAAACATGGAAAGAACCTAAGTGTCCATCAACTGATAAATGGATCAAGATGCGGTATGTTTATACAATGGAATACTACATGGCAATGAGAAAGAATGAAATCTGGCCATGTGTAGCAACATGGATGGAACTAGAGGGTGTTATGCTTAGCAAAATAAGCAAGGCAGAGAAGAACAAATACCATATGTTTGCAAATATAGGTGAATTAGGAGGAAGTTAACGGAGGACAATGTGGGAGAAGAAGGGAAAAACAGTGGGGGAGAGGGAGGGAGGCAAATCATGAGAGACTCTTGAATGCTGAGAACAAACTGAGGGTTGATGGGGGTGGGGGAGAGAGGAAGGGGGGTGATGTGCATGGAGGAGGGCACTTGTGGGGATGAGCACTGGGTGTTATATGGAAACCAACTTGACAATAAACTATTTAAGAAAAAAAATAAAACCATATCCAAGATGAAAAAAGTGGTAGATAAAGCCTAAATAAGAATAATGAGGCTTAGTTTTACCCTTCCTACTAAAGCTATAGAAATTAATGTTGTGCCACAAAATCTACAAAATATATAACAATGTAGACATGGGTTTTGCACAAAAATTGAATCAAAATGGAACATAGGTCTAAATGTCAAATGTAAAACTATAAAGCTTCTAGTAGAAAACTTAGAAGAAATTCTAGTTGATTTTGAGTTTGGTGATGAGTATTTTTTAAAAGGATTTTTTTAGTGTTTATTTTTGAAAGAGAGTGTATGTGAGCAGGGGAGAGGCAGAGAGAGAGAGAGAGAGATACAGAATGTGAAGTAGGCACCAGGCTCTGAGCTAATCGTACAGAGCCCAACACAGTTCTCAAACCCACAAGACTGCGAGATGTTGACCTGAGCTGAAGTCAGACCCTTAACCGACTGAGCAACCCAGGCACCCTGGTGATGAGTTTTAAAATGTGACATCAAAAGTAAAATCCATGAAAGAAAAAATTATGTGTAGGAATTTATTAACATTAAAAATGTCTGTATTCCCAAAGCCACTGCTAAGAAAATACAAACAAGCCACAGACTGGGAGAAAATAATTGAAAAGCATAAATTTATATGCTAGCAGTCATGATATCCAAATATAGAAAGGATTCATAAAGCTAAGAAAAATTAGTAAAAATAATAAAAAAGACAGTCTGAACAGACACCAAAGAAGATACACAGATGGCAAAGAAGCAAAGATTATCAACATCAAATATCATTAAGGAATTGCTAATTAAAACATTGAGGTACTGGTAAACACCCTATTGCAATGATCAAACTGCAAAAAATAAAAAAAATCCTTGAATATATGGAGCAACAGAAACTCTCATTCATTGCTTGTAGAAGTGCAAAATTGAATAGCCACTATGGAGGATAGTATAGCAGTTTCTTACAATGCTAAATATAGTTTTACCTTATCATCCTGTCATCATACTCTTAGCTATTTATTAAACTGATTTGAAAAACTATGCCCACATACACACACCAAAACCACACATAAATGTTTATAGCAGTTTTATTCATAATTACTGCAAACTATGTGCTCTAATAAGATGGATTTAAAAAAAAAACTGTGTGGCATCTATACAATGGGATTTTATTCAGCAATAAAAAATGAGTTTTCAATCCATCATAGACATGGATTAATGTTCAGTGTATATCAGCAAGTAAAAGAAGTCAATGTGAAAGATTATGCACACTATGATTACAATTATATACCATTCTGGAAGAAGCAAAACTAAAGAGACAATAAAAAAATATCAGTGTGTCAAAGGTATAGAGGTAAAAGGGAAGAATTGGAAAGGGAGAACTCAAGGAACTTTCAGACAGGTTAAAGTATTCTCTATGATGGGTAATTGCAGCTACCTGACATTAGGACTTTCTCAAACCCACTGCAATTTAATGTATAAAAAATTGAAAAATATTTAGAAGGTTGGGGATTCCTAGAAAAGAAAGTAGAATGTGACAAAATAAGCTGACTGTATTTCAACTACCTTTAACAGTCTCACTGCCTTAGTCCATTTGGGCTGCTGCAACAAAACACCACAAATTAGATAGCTTATAAACAGCAAAATATTTTGCTCAGTTTCAGAGTCTAGAAGTCTGATATAAGGTAGCATGATGGAGGGAGGGCACTCTTCTGGATGGCAGACTTCTTGTACCCTCACATAGTAGAAAGGGCCAGGGTGTTCTATGGGATCTCTTTTGTAAGGGCATTAATCCCATTTATGAGCACTTCTGCCTCATCATCTAATCACCTTCCACAGGCCCCACTTGCCAATGCTATCATGCTCGGGGTAAAGATTTCAGTATATGAATGTGGGAGGACACAAGACCATAGCACTCATAAAATGGGTGGAGAAAAATGTGCTGACCTAAGTAACCATGTAAATGAATGAAATCTGTCAAACAGAAGGTAAAAGAAATTATACCTAAACAGTGTAATCTAGCTTAAAAAGTGCTCTCACAAGGATACGTGTTAACAGCTGTGATATGCCATCCATGTGTTTGGGAATTGAACCATTAAGTAACTGGAGAGCAGAAGGTGAAAATCAGGTTTTTCACTTTTGGAGTGAGCAATTCACACATAATTATAGGGATGAGACTATAATGATTCATAGGGTGATGGATGAGAATCAGAGAAATAAATATAAAGGCAAATACACAGACAGTTGGATAAGAGATATATTTATACATATATGAATACACATAGATTAGCAACATACATGTATTTTCTTGCCCTGACAGATGAAAGGGCCTAAATGCAAAGAAACTCTGTAGCGATGTTTATACTTAGCGTCTCAACCATGGTTTCTAATATCATTCACTAACAGAGGAAATAAGGACTTGTGATTTTATGACTGGAGAAGGCACTGCACAAGATGAGCCTGGAGCAGCTAGTGTCAGAGGGTGACAGCTTAGCACACAAACTCCTGCACACATACGTACGCACCCAATAATGATGGCATGTCAAAGGGACAGAGACACCAAATGAAAAAGCTTCTGATGGCCAAAACTTCAACAGTTTAAGGAACAAATTGGATAATTCAAAATATAAAATAGCCATGAGTCCATTCTAATGTAAACAAATGACTGAATAAGAAATAAATGGCGAGGGGCGCCTGGGTGGCTTAGTCAGTTAAGTGTCCGACTTTCGCTTAGGTCATGATCTCACGGTTCGTGGGTTCGAGCCCCGCGTCGGGCTCTGTGCTGACTGCCAGCTCAGAGCCTGGAGCCTGTTTCAGTCTGTGACTCCCTCTCTCTCTGACCCTCCCTGCTCACGCTGTCTCTCTCTCTCTCTCTCTCTCTCTCTCTCTCTCTCCTAGAAATAAAAATATATAAAAAAATAAATGGTGAAAAAAAGATAAATTTTCCATGCAGTTGTACTCCAAAGAATTTATGTAGATACTTCATCCTTGACGAGATAAATCATAACTCCTCACTGCTGAGGTGTGGGTTGTACTAAGTGACTTGCTTTCAAAAGTACAGTGGGGAAACCTCATCAGTACTACTTCAGCCAGGTAATCAAAGTCAGTATCGAAAGGGATCAGTTTAGCTGAGGGTATGTATCCTTAATATGACGTGATAAAAAAAATGACACATTTATGTGGTCTTCCTCTCAAAAACCAGTAATTCTAGTCTAAATATGAGGAAAACATCAGACAAATCCCAATAGAGGGATATTCTACAAAACACCTATTAAATTAATTAAACGAGTCCATTAAACTGAAGTGGGTCCAATGGTCTGGCGGCCTGTGTAAGCAAACCAAAACATAAGCTTGTAAATTTCTCAAGGTTAAGACATAAAGGGGCGCCTGGGTGGCTCAGTCGCTTAAGCGCCCGACTTCGGCTCAGGTCATGATCTCACGGTTAGTGGTTCGAGCCCCACGTTGGGCTCTGTGCTGACAGCCAGCTCAGAGCCTTGAGCCTGTTTCAGATTCTGTGTCTCCCACTCTTTCTGACCCTCCCCTGCTCACGCTGTCTCTCTCTGTCTCTCTTTCTCTCAGAAATAAATAAAAAAACATTTTAAAAAAATCAAAACCTGAGGATAACCAATCAGAAATAGTCAACTAGACTTTCCCAAATACAGCAAGTGCTAAGGACAACTATCACAACCAACCAACTAGGTTTTAAGCTATAGTCAATCAATCAAGTAACTTTCTTTGCTTCTCCAATTTCACTTTACAGATAGTCCTTGATTTATGATGGTTCAACATAGGATTGTTTTTTTTACTTTATATTGGTGTGAAAGTAATGTGCATTAAGTAGAAACTACCTTGATTATTTTTCCCCCTGGGCTACTAATATGGCAGAGGATATTCTGTTCTGATGCTAGGCTGCAGCAGTGACCCACAATCATGAGAGTAAAAAACTGATGCACTTATAACTATCCTGTACCCATACAACCATTCTATTTTTCACTTTCAGTGTTGCATTCAATAAATTACATGAGATATCCAATGCTTTATTATAAAACAAGCATTGTGTTAGATGATTTTGCCCTTCTATAGGCTAATCTAAGTGTGAGCATGTTTAAAGTAGGCATGGCTAAGTAAGCAATAATGATTGGTAGAATATATTAACTACATTTACGACTTAGAATATTTTCAGTTTACAATAGCTTTATCAATAAGGGCATAACCCCATCATAAGTAGAGGAAGATTTGTATAATTTTTTCCCCTAGCTTCTGTCAGTGGAGTACTGCTAACAAGTTTTGGTTTGGCACTACCTGATTCTAATCAATTTTTGCTGAAATAAACTCTTAAAATTTTTAATATGCCTTATCTTATATTTTAGCATAGCTTACCAGTATTCCTCAAAACATTCACCAGAAAAAGGAAAGACTAAGCAACTGATAACAAATGTTAGAAGTCCAAGGAAATATGATGACTAAATGTAACACGATGTCCCAGATGGGTCTGTGGAGCAGAAGAAAAAATTAATAGCTAAAAACTAAGGAAATCTTGAAAAAAAAAAAAGATTAACTCTAGGTGTAACAGTGTATTTACATTGGTTCATTAATTCTAATAAATTCATCACATTTGTTCATCACAAAATTATTTGTAAGGAAAAGCATGTGCAGTGTATATAGGAAACTACTACATTTGAAACTTTTCTACAAATCTTAAATTGTTCTAAAGTATTTAAAATTATGGCAAATAATTGTTCTAAGGAAAATATTTGAAATGCTTTTTTATAGTCAGCAGAATACTTCCCATTATCAATACTTTTTTTATCAATACTTTTTTTTTTTATCAATTCTTCTGTTATTCAGAGAATTTAGGTAACACAATTTGACACAACATCAAATGAAAATATGTAACATCTCGAATGTGAAAAACAGCACTGTGATTATATGCACATACCCAGAGTGCTAAAATTTAAAACAAAGTTAGAGAGCAACTATTGACTTTTCAAGTGAATTTAAAAGGCAAATCACAAGAGTAAAAAGGCCACCTATGAAATGGGAGACAATACTTGCAAATTATGTATGATTAGGAGTTAAGACGTGGAACATATAAATAAGTCTTACAAATCTCAAAGAAAGTAAACAATCTAATTAAGAAATGGACCAAAGTCTTGAATAAACATTTCTCAAAGAACAATATACAAGTGGCTAACAGGCATTTGAAAGGTGCTCAATATCATTATTCATTAGGAAAATGAAAATCAAAGCCACAATGACATACTACCTCATATCCATTAGTATGGCTACTACTTAAAAAAAGTAGACATTTATTAGCAAGGACATGGCAAAATTGGAAGTCTGTGAACTGCTGGTGGGATTATAATATAGTATAGCTGATACGGAAAATGATATTGCAGTTTCTTAAAATATTAAAAACAGAATCACCAGGGGTTGTCTGGGTGGCTGAGTGGGTTAATGGCATGACTACTGATTTTGGCTCAGGTCATGATCTTACAGTTCCTGATGGAGCCCATGTCAGGCTCTGTGTTGACAGAACCTCTCCCTTTCTCTGTGCCTCTTCCACCCCTCTCAAAAATAAACAAACACACTTCAAAAAATAGAATTACCATATGATTCAGGAATTCTGTTTCTGGGTATATACCCTAAAGAATTGTAAGCAGGGTCCTGAAGAGATATTTGTATAGTCATGTTCATAGCAATATTATTCATAATAGCCAAAAAGTGAAAGCAATCTAAGTGTTCATTGACAGATGAATGAGCCAAATGTGGTATATACATACAAATGAATATTATTCAGCCTTAAAAGGGAAATTCTGAAGCATGCTACCACATGAGTGAACCTTGAGGACATTACACTAGATGAAATAAATCCATTACAGAAAGACAAATTCTGTATAATTCCACTTATATGAGGTACCTAGACTACTCAAATTCATAGAGAAAGTAACATGGTGGTTGCCAGAGCAACAATTAAACATTTAAATATTTGAAAAACATAATTGGCTGAGATGTCATAAAATCAGTCATATTTTCCTGTATCAGTAAAATTTTTAAAACATTATTTTATTTCTTTTTAATAAAACAGAGATAAGGGAGAGAGTATGTGTGAGCAGGTAAGGGGCAGAGAGAAAATCCCAAGCAGCCTCCACACACAGCACAGAGCCTGACACAGGGCTCAATCTCACAACCATGAGATCATAACCTAAACCAAAATCAAGAATTGGACGCTTAACCAGCTTAACCACCCACGTGCCTTGAAACTTGATTTTAAATAAAAATAATGCTATTTATAATCACCACACAATTTTAAGTAAATTGAAAATACACATAATAAAACTTACACAAAGTTGTTAGGTTAAAAACATTGAAATCTAATAAAAATACCTAGATATATGGAAGAGTATGTTTAATATAGATGAATTTTACAAATTTCATTTTCTATGAAAAATGCAACTTCTAAAATACTAAATACAGTGACATCCTTTATATAGAATTTGTAATTTAAAAGCACATATGAATAACATATATATTACTATACATGTTACATATACATACATATCTTAAAGATATGTATAGTAATTTTTTTCAAAAGAAGTAATAAGTGCACAATTCAAAGGCTGGTGTTTATCTCTGGGTTAGAGGTTGAGAAGAAGGGCAAATGGAGGAGAACATAAGTGGATGCAAAGTATAGGCAATGTTCTACTTTTTACATTGGATGATGGGTTCATGTAATTTAAATGATTTGGGGAAAAAAAAAACATGAGAAAACCAAACCATTTGCCAACAATGTATGACTTTATAGCAGCCACTTTTTTATTTTCAATGGAAAATGGGACCTGGGAATTCAAATAGTTTACTTGTAGGGGGAAATTCTTTACTTGATATTCTTTAGGAAGAAAAGCTGAAATATAAATGAACTATATGAAATATAAATGCACTTAGAGGGGAGGATATGATAGCATTTCTCCTTTCTGTGATTCTCTGGATGTATGACTTATATGGCTACCAGCATATAATACTTGTGGGTTCATTTTACCTCCATTTTACCAGCTACCACAAAGTGGAATCAGCCAATCTGAGGACCTATTTCAGATGAATTTATTAAAAGTTGTTTAAATATCATCTTTCTTGGCACATGACCAGCTAGGAGGGAGTGCATCAAATTTCACTTCACTGCTATTACTATAGTTGCATTCTGAATTTTTATGCTCTCATACATCATATTGAGTATGATCATTTTATGTAAATTTGATCTAGAAGTAAGTTAAGAATAGCAGTGTTTAAGATGATATACTAGTGAATCTAGATAGAGGAGACCTTAAAACATGGGCCAGCTCATACAGTCAAATACTCTAACATCATTTTAAAATTGGCATTTGAGTTTCTAAAAAGGCAGTTAAGTTAAATAACAAATTTATTCAGCTCTAATGAATATTTGATTGGTTTTCAGAGATAATTGCCCTCTATCAGGGTCATAGCGTTAACATGAAAATTACTCATTATCTTCTCCATAAGAATTAGAAAAATAGCCCTATTAAAGTTTTTGAAGGGGCTTTTCAATTAAATAACTTTGCATATTGTTGGCATGTTATAATGATTTAAAAATGTCTCTTCAAACATGGTTTATGTATGTATTCAAAATCACTTTTTTGAGTTCACAGAAAATGTCTTCAGAAGCACAGTGATAATATACATTTTTACATATTTCTTCTTGCAGTGGTATTAAAATAGGGAAATTAGAAGAAAAGTAATAGACCATTATATCCTTTCTGTCAGTTTACCCATTATCGAATATTAGTTATTCACAATTAGAAGTTCTTAATAAAGTTCAATTAATAAGATATTTTGGGGAAAGTAATTTTAGAAGTTAGGTCACACATTTTAAAAATATGATATTTAAAAAATATAAGCTGACAGCCTTTGATAAAGTATAACTGAAAAGATAGAGATGATCAAAAGAAATTTGATATTGATTGAATCTGACTGGGGGTTATAAAGTATATAATGTTTGTTATTAATTGATTTATATATTTGGTTGTACCACATTGGGGGCATAAATATTTATAAATATTAGACCTTCTTGGTGGATAGAATATTTAATTATAATATGATGCTCTTTTCATCTCTTGTTACTGTCTTTATTTTAAAATCCAGTTTGTCTGATATAAGTATGGCTACTCCAGCTTTATTTTGATCATCATTTATATAATAGATGGTTTGCCATCCCTTAACTTTCAATCTGCAGGTGTCTGTAGGTCTAAGATGGGTCTCTTGGGAGCAGCATATGGATGAGTCTTGTTTTTGTACCCATTCTGATGCATGTCTTTTTATTTCAACATTTCATCCATTGGCATTTACAGTGATTAGTGAAAGATAGGAATTTTGTGGCATTGTGTTACCTGTAGAGTTGGAGTTTCTGGTGATGTTCTCTGGTCCTTTCTAGTCCTTGTTGCTTTTGGTCTTTTTTATTTGTTTCATCTTTTCTCCCATCAGAGAGTCCCCCTTAAAATTTCTTGCAGGGCTGGTTTAGTGGTCATGAACTCCTTTAGTTTTTGTTTGGGAAACTCTTTATCCCTCCTTCTATTTTAAGGACAGCTTTGCTGGATAAAGAATTATTATTATTATTAGTTTCTGATTCAGTGCATTGAATATATCCTGCCACTCCTTTCCAGCCTGCCAAGTTTCTTTGGATAGGTCTTCTGCAATCTTGATCTGTCTTCCCTTTAGGTTAAGGACATTTTTTCTCTTGGTGCTTTCATAATTCTTCCCTTTCTGTGTATTTTGTAAATTTGACTATGATATGCCTCGGTAATGGCTGTTTTTTGTTGAATCTAATGGGAGTTCTCTGTGCTTCTTGGATTTTGGTGTATGTGTTCTTCCTTAGATTAGGTAAGTTTTCTGCTATAATTTGCTCACTTAAACCTTCTGCCCCCTTTTCTCGCTTTTCATCTTCAGGGACTCCTATGATTCAGAAGTTATTCCTTTTTAATAAGTCACTGAGTTTTCTAAGTCTTCTATCATGCTCTTTGTTCTTTGTTTACCTCTTTTGTTTTCTGTTTCCTTAGTCTCCATAATTGTGTCTTCTATATCACTGACTTACTGTTCTGCTTCATCCATCCCTGCCATCATGGCATCCAACGGACATTGCATCTTGGTTATAGCATTTCTAATTTAATCCGCACTAGATTTTACTTCTTTTATCCCTGCAGAAAGGGATTCTATGCTTTTTTCAACTGCAGATAGTCCAATGAAGACATTCTAATGGCTAACAGACATATGAAAAAATGCTCAACACCACTCATCATCAGGGAAATATATATCAAAACTACAATGAGATACCACCTTACACCTCTCAGAATGGCTAAAATTAACAACCCAGAAAACAGATGTTGGCAAGAATACAGAGAAGGAGGAGGCCTTTTGCACTACTCGTGGGAAGGCAAACTAGCACAGCCACTCTGGAAAACAGTAGGGAGGTTCCTCAAAAAATTAAAAATAGAACTACGCTATGACCCAGCAATTGCACTACTAGGTATTTATACAAAGGATACAGGAGTGCTGTTTCATAGGGGAAAATGCACCCCAATGTTTAGAGCAGCACTATTGACAACAGCCTAAGTATGGAAAGAGCACAAATGTCCATCGACTGATGAATGGATAAAGAAGATATGGTATATACATACGATGGAATATTACTTGATGATCAAAAAGAATGAAATCTTGCCATTTGCAACATGGATGGAACTAGAGTGTATTATGATAAGTGAAATAAGTCAGTCAAAGAAAGACAAATATCATATAACTTCACTCATGTGAAATTTAAGATACAAACAGATGAACATAAGGGAAGGGAACCAAAAATAATATAAACACAGAGAGGGAGTTAAACCATAAGATGGGTTTAAATACAAATAACAAAGTGAAGGTTGCTTGAGCGGTTATGGGCTAAAAATGGGCAAAGGGCATTAAGGAGGACACTTGTTGGGATGAGCATTGGGTATTATATGTAAATGATGAATCACTAAATTCTATCCCAAAAATCATTATTACACTTTATTAACTAACTTGGATTTAAATTTTATGATTTATTTATTTCTGAGAGAGAGAGAGAGAGAGAGCAGGAACAGATGAACAGGGGAGGGTCAGAGAGAGAGGGAGACACAGAATCTGAAACAGTCTCCAGGCTCTGAGCTAGCTGTCAGCACAGAGCCTGATGTGGGGCTTGAACCCACGAACTGTGAGATCATGACCTGAGCCGAGGTCGGACGCTTAACCGACTGAGCCACCCAGGTGCCACGAAAAATATCTTATTTTTAAGTAACTGTTTATTTTTTATTTTTTTTAATGTTTATTTATTTTTGAGACAGAGAGAGACAGAGCATGAGCTGGGGAGGGCCAGAGAGAGAGGGAGACACAGAATCTGAAACAGGCTCCAGGCTCTGAACTGTCAGCACATAGCCTGATGCGGGACTTGAACCCACAGACCGTGAGATCATGACCTGAGCAAAGTCGACGCTTAACTGACTGAGCCACCCAGGCATCCCTAAATAACTGTTTAACCTAAGTTTTGAAAATAATTAATTTTTTATTATTTGGGGTATAATATTAATTTGCTACTTTCTTCTAAGGTGTGGCACACATTAAGTGCCTATTGAGTGTTTTTTTTTTTTTATGGTTTTAGAGAAAGAGAGTGCATGAATGCAAAAGAGCCTCCCACAACCATCGGTCATGACCTGATCCAAAAGCAGGGGTCAGCTGCTCAACTGACTGAACCACTCAGGTTCCCCCAAATGCCTACTGTATTATTCTTTTTACAGTTACTTCTATATTTTGATAGCCCATCAAAAAAAATGTTCTCAAAAATATTTAGTTACCAGATAAACGTATATGTACATCAACACTGGTGAGGTTTCATATACAAAGTACATATTTTGCTATAAATTTGTCATGACTTTGTTGTTTTGACAACATACAATGTTGGCCCAGTTCATTAATTGGAATATTATCTCTTCATCTTCTCTAATTAGGTAGCCTGTAATATGTCTTGACATTCTGTGTCTACTTTGTTAAGGTTTTCCTTTTTCTTTTATAATTTATAAATAGATCTCATATTATTATATATGCTTATACAATATTTTAACCATATTCTACTGTACTATTTTTAGTTTTCAGCACTTTATGTATGGGAAAACTTCAGATCTTATTTCTCTTAAAATCAAATATAAATTACTAGCATATATAAAAACCTGCATTTTTTAGTGTTATCATACCTTACCATACCTTCAGCACTCTGTCCTGTGAATGTATTCAATAAGATGGCCCCAGGAGCTGTGAATCTTGTGCAGTTTAAATAGATTTGGGGCCCAGTAACCAGACCTTAGTCACAAGAAGGTGGCCTGGAGAATGGATCACTCCTATCGTCTTGTAATAATTTGATGAGATCTTTTTAATTTGAGCAGCAAGAAGAGTACTGATATACTAATTATAAGTGAAACTTAGACTGAGGGAAATAAAATTCAGTGCCCAGGGCCTCCTGAGCTTTGGGTTGTCTGTGTATGACTGTTTCAGCTTTCTTTAGTCAGTGTTCCCACTTTGGTGCCAAGACTGACACATTTGACAATAAGTGACACAAAGAGATGACCCCTAGCACCAGACACGAGGAAATGGTGTCTGGGCTTCATGAAGGGATTTCATGTGTACTGTTGGACAATAAATACTTAAATATTTAAATCCTTCTCTATCAGTTATTCTAAATAATTATGGATAAACCACTATAATTTACAAGGACCCACTAATTCTATTTTTAAGTTAAATTCTTTATGTGGATAGAGTTTCCATATGAATATATGTTATATATGCATTTGTCCAGTGTCATCTAAAAACTCTAATGCCCTAGTGACAGACCAATATAGATAGATAGATGGATAGATAGATAGATAGATAGACAGATCGATATTTTTCTATTTCAACTAGGTTGTGCTTATAACTGCATCATCAAAATTATTTCTTATGATCAAAGCATTAAAAGTCCATTTTTCTTAAAAGCCCAGTATATATAACATATATGCATAACACAAAAATAGTATGTGTATAATACAAATGACCAGTGATTATTTACTTTAATTTGGCAAAATAATGAGGTGGCATTCTAATAACTGGTGTATGCTTTTTATAATGTGTGGTTTCTCTACTACTCCACACTAGATATGTTAAATTTGAGGTGATTGAAAGTTTTCAAAAAAAATAACGTGCAATAATGAAATAATCTAATAATAGGTATTATCAGATAAATACATAAAATAAAATCATATAATTATATAAATTACTATTAATTTGTGTAACATTATCCTTAGATCTCCTTGATTATTGACAGTGATGCCAACATAATATTGGCCAGGGTTATCAAAATATTCAAAGCACAACCAGGAAAATTAGCATGGACCATAGGCCTATTGAAACTAAATTGGTTTTCTTCATCAGATACAAACTGAAACTGAGATAGAATGCAAATCACTGTCATCTCTCAATCTCTTTTACAAATACATCAATCTAAATTGAATGTTTTTCTTCTAAGAAATGTACCTACATGCAGTAAAATATATAAACCAAATCACATTCAGTGAGTTAATTTACATGACAATATACATTTGTTAAACTTTTTGCAAAAGTTACCTTTAAAGGAAAAAAATATTAATAGTATTAAAATGAGATTGCTTTCAAAATGACTACCAGTTTTTATACTTGTGTCATTGACAATGTACACTAATTTTTTTCTCAATTTTGCTCTGTAGTGCATGGGATTTCAGTAAATCATTTGTGCTCCTAGTGCATTATTTACAGTAACATTTTAATTCTGAACCGCATATGGTGTATCGCTCAACACAGGGAAACTTCAATTTGATGTCAATAAGTAAAATGAATTTCTTTTTTCACATCCAGTGTAAAATCTCCCTTGTTTTCTTGTAGAGCAGAAAGACCTCGATGACCTTTATGGTAACTTATTCTTTAAGCAAATGTAATTCAGATGCTTATTAGGACGTTTTACTTAGAAGAGGCGATTACAATTTTATTGCCTTGAAATTATATAGAAATGCTGTTATTCTGTCATCTGTTTTAAATTCTGCCCATCAAAGTTAAACCCAGTCTGTTAGATACTGGGTTATGACTAACCTTACTAAGCTTACACTTAATGGGTACTACTTTAAACTAGAGCATTGTGACATTCTAGAATCTATAGATATACTGCATTTGGCAAAGACTAGTTATTGTCTACATTTCTTGGCATACAGCTAGATTCCATTTCCCAGTTTGTCTTGCATTAGGTGAGGCTGTGTAACTATATGTTGGTGCAATAAATGTGGGAAGAAATAATGGGCACTGTTTTCAAATTCGGTCCATAGAAATTTCCCAGAGAGGATAGTTTCGGTCATTTTCCTTTACAGCTGGATGGAACAGACATAGCTTCCAACATAAACTTAGTATCCTTTGGTGAAAAATGGAAAGTTCCAAAATGGAAGAAGCCTGAATCATTGTATCACAACTAGGAAAAGTTACCCAAACTGCAACATCAACATTGGATTATTAGGTAAGTATGGGAGAAACAATGTAAATATTTCAAATTTTGAGATTTACTCATTTTAATAGTTAACTAAGTTAATAGTTTTAATAGTTAGTTTATCTTTAGCTAACATAACGTAGAAGGTTAAAAAACCACACACACTGAAGAATTGGAAGATTAGTACTAATACCTCTGTTCTTAAACCAATTGTACTGTGAATTTATGAGAGTTCCAGACCTCAGTTATTTCATCTATATGGTGTTAGAAGTTTATTTGGTATGTATGCACACTGTCATATTCTCTTATGTTCCAGGAACTCATTATAGGATAAGGTAGACACAGTACTTGTCCTCATGGATCTCACAGTATTCCTGGCTCGATAAGCATACATATTACATGATGGGGGTCTAAATGATACAAGAGCCTCAACCTTGGTGAAAGGGAAAACTCCACTCTGCAAGTTATACTGAAACTGAATATAAAATAGTGCAAATTATGTTAGCAAATGGTTAGTGTTTCAGCAGAAGGAAATATGCATAGGAACACCACAAAGAACATAGTCCATTTTCTTTTTATATTTTATGTAATTTTTCAAATGAGGTATGATGGATATATAACACTATTATTTGTCTCAGGTGTACAACATGATTTGATATTTTTATACGTTGTGAAATGATCACCACAATAAGTCTAGCTAACATCTTTCATCATTCAATACATAGTTACAGATTTTTTAGTGTGTCCAATGAGAACTTCTGGCATCCTCTCTTAGCAATACAATATTATTCTATAGTCACCATATTGTACATTGATTATATCCCTGTGAATTTTATTTTAAACTAGAAGTTTGTACCTTTTGACTCCCTTCACCCATGTCACCTGCCCCTTAACACCTACGACTGGAATCCACCAATCAGGTCTCTAAATCTATCATTGTGGTTTCATCTGCTTGTTTTAGATTCTGCATATATATGAAATGATATGCTATTTGTCTTGCTGTAACTTAACTTTATTTAGCAAAATGCCCCAAAAGTACATTCATATTATCACAAATGGCAAGGTTTCCTGTTTTATAGCTAAATAATATTCCATTGTGTATGTGTGCCTGTGTGTGTGTGTACTCTACATTTTATTTATCCATCAATGTACATTTAGGTTGTTTCCTTATCTTGGCTATTATAAATAATATTGCGATGAACATGAAAATGCATATATCTTTTCAAGTTAGTGTTTTCATTTCCTTTAAATAAATACCCAGAAGTGGAATTGTTGGATCATATGATTGCTCTATTTTGAATTATTCTGGAACCTCCATACTGTTTTCCATGGTGACTATCAAAGTTACATTCTTGCCAGGAGTACACAGAGGTTCTCTTTTCTCCATATCCTCAGTAACACTTGCAAGTTCTTGTCTTTTTGATGATCGTGACTCTAACATTTGTGAGGTGATATCTCATTGTGGTTTAGAGTTGCATTTCCCTGGATGTTGATGCATCTTTTGGTATGTCTGTTGGCCATCTATATGTCCTCTTTGGAAAAATATCTATCCAGATACTATGCCCTAATTTTTTCATTAGATTGTTTTTATGCTAACGTGTTATATGTGTTTTTTAATATAGTTTGGATATTAACTGTTTATCAGATATAAGATATGCAAATATCTGTCCTATTTAGTAGGTTCCATTTACATTTTGTTGATAGTTTTCTTTGCTGTGCAGAAGCTTTTTAGTTTGATGTAGCCCCATTTGTTAATTTTTGCATTGTTGCTGTTGCTTTTCTTTTGGTGGCAAACACAAAAATATTTCACTGCCAATATGTTAAGGAGCTTACCAGCTAGGTTTTCTCCTAGGAATTTTATGATTTCAGATTTTATGTTCAAGTGTTTAATCCATTTTAAATTAATTTTTCTGTCTGGTATAAGTTAGAGGTACAGTTTCATTCTATTGCATGTGACACTACTAAAGAGGAAAGTGTCCATTACCCATTGTATATTTTTTGCTCCACTGTTGCAAATTAATTGACCAGTTATGTGTGGGTTTGTAGATTGTTCTGTTCCATTGATCTATGTTTCTGTTTTGATGATTACTATAGCTTTCTACTGTAGTTTAAACCCAGGAGTGTATGACTCAGCTTTGTTCTTTTTTCTAAAGATTGGTTTAGTTATTCAGGGCCTTCTTTAGTGTGGATATTTTAACACTATTAACTCTTCCAGTCCTTGAGCATGTAATAGCTTATTATTTATTTGTGTCTTCTTCAATTTCTGTCATCATTGTCTTTTGTTTTTGGAGGACAGGTTTTACCCCTCTTTAAATTTATTCTTAGGTATTTTATTCTTTCTGATGAAATTGAAAATATGACTGTTTTCTTAATTTCTCTGATAGTTCATTATCAATACGTAGAAATGCAACATACTATGTTTTTTTTATTCTTTTATAGTTTATAGTTTGGGGCCATTTTAGAGAACTTAGCTAGAAACAAGTTCACTAAGATTTTCTCCTGGATTTTCTTATAGAAATTCGAAAGGTTTACCTTGTACATTTTACCCTCTGATCAATTGTGAGTTAATATTGTTATTAGTGTAATATTGTAATGAAATGGTTGAAGTTCATTTTTTTTTCTGCATATGGCTATCTAGTTGTAACAGGACTATTTGCTGAAAGGATTATTTTATTTGTCATTAAATGACATTGACAGCCTTGTCAAAAAAATTATCTATATTAGAACGAAACTATTTGTTTTCTGTTCTATTCTATTATTCCAAATTTCTATCTTTATGTCAGTGCCACATTGTTTTAATGTGTGTAGTAGAAGTTGTTCAGAAATTGAGTAGTATCTTGGTCTTCTCGTAAAACATTTTGCTATTCTGGTCTCATTCATAGTGTTAGTTGTGTGTGTGTGTGTGTGTGTGTGTATTTTCTCTTTCTGTTAAAATTAGCAAGAGTTTTTTAGTGTTATTTATCAGAGCAGAAGCAGCATTTGGTATTATAGATTTCAAATATATTTGCCATTTCACTGATTTCCACACTTTACATATACATATACACACAATATATACATATATATATACATATACATATACTATATGTTGTATAGTATGTTATATACTATATGTTGTTATACTATATCAATACATATACTATATATTGATTCTGGTTGTTTTATTTTTCATTTTTTTTAAGTTTATTTATTTTGACAGAGAGTGAGTATGTGAGTGGGGAGGGACAGAAAGAGAAGAAGGGGGAGAGTCCCAAGAAGGCTCCATGCTGTCAGTGCGGAGCCTGATGTAGAGCTTGATCCCACGAACCATGAGATCATGACTTAAGCCAAAATCAAGAGTCGGATGCTTAACCGACCAAACCACCCAGGTGCTCCTTATACTTAATTTGATATCCTGTTTTTAAAGGTGGAAACTTAAATCATTGATCTGATACCTTTCCTCTTTTCTAACATAACCATTACTGCTATACATTCTAAGTGTATTGTTACATGTGTATTCCATAAGTATAGAAATACTATGTTTTCACTTTCATTCAGTTTCAGATACTTTTTAATTTCTATTTTGATTGTTCCGTTAGCCCATGTATATTTTAAAACTGGATTTCTTAGTATCAATGTGTTTGAGAAGATATATCAAATACCTTTTAGTTTTTAATATAAAGTTTAATTGTGGTCTGAAAATGTATTTTGGATTATTTGAATTATTTTAGTTTATTTAAAACTCAGAGTGTGTGGTATTTTGATGGATCATATACATTAATTTTAAATAATATGTATTCAACTGGTTTAAATTGAAGTGTTATATATAAAATATTTGTTTCAATTTGGTTTTCAATATTAAGAATTTTACAAACTTGCTTATATTGTACTTCATTTATCACTAAGTGAAAATTTGTTTAAATCTTAATGTGATTATGAATATATATGTCTTTGATTTTATCATATATTTTTAATGTTTGCTATTTAAAGTACATAGGGATGCCTGGGTGGCTCAGTTGATTAGCATCAGACTTTTTATTTCAGCTCAGGTCATGATCTCATGGTTTGTGAAAACAAGCCCCATGCCAGCCTCCATAAAGACAGTGTGGAGCCTACATGGGATACTCTCTCTCCCCCTTCCCCTTACCCCCTCCCTTGTCTCTCTCTCAAAAACAAAAATATTTTCAAAAAAGTGAATAAACATTAACTTATAAATATCCTGTTGACGAAAGAATAGAAACAATAGGGTCGATTTTAAACTCTGATTAATAATAATTAGGAACATTTAAAAAGCCTACGGAAAAGCTCATATTTAATTTTCAAGCTAAATGGAAAATGGTGAGAGACAGAGAACAACGTATCTATGATAAGGAAACCATTTAAAGTAAGAATTTGCTAATACTTAATCCTAAACCATAGCTGTGGAAATAAGATTTGTGGCATATTCAAGCAAATGACTCTGAAATGTTCATAATGTAGGTAAGTATCTGAGCATGAATGATAGAGGAGGTTCAAGACGTCAGTCTGGCAGACTGAAGCACTGTCTCAGTAGCACATGTGCCTTTCAAAGAGAGTTGATTTCTGAATGGAATACCGTATTACAATTAAAGTCATGGCTGATGTTCTTTCCATGGAACTTTTTAATGAAGAAAGAAAAAATAAAGAAAAAAGAAAAACAAAAGCAAGCTACTCTTTGGGACCTTGACTGAAAATTTCTGAAAATATGAAAGGGAGTGTTCTTAGAAGAATAGGGAATTCTAAATTCCAGTAGTTTCATGATTTAACAAAGTTTTTAAAAAATGTGTTTGAAACACATACCTAAGAAATTAATCATGTTTTAAAACCTAAGAACAACCTTGTTCTTATATGCCAAGTTACACTTCATAGAAACTAGTACTTCACAAGTGATTAGAGAATTAATGCAAATATACTCATGACAAGTTACTCAGTAACACATGGGCCCTTTTAGTTGATTACTTAATTATATTAGCAGAGACAGATGTTTCTCAATGGCACTCTGAAACAGGATGGTGTTTTTGGTTTGATGATTTTATATCTATTTACTTCTAAGTAATTTGATAGACTTTGTATTTAAGGTGGTAGTTTCAACATATATAATATTTTTATAATAAATACCTCAATCCAAACACTAAAGTGAATAATCTATGACAATAATGAAACATCTCCTAATGTTTAAAACAGCAAGACCAATTAGCTAAGTGATAATAGCTTTTAACATTGTTAAGAGAAAGACAGTACATATGTGTGTATGTGTATTCCAAAAAACAAATTCTATTTAACAACATATTCAAGTTAAGATATCCTGAACCTTGTACAATTTAATGTATTTTGGGGTCCCTTAACCAAAGCTCAGTTGGTTAAGCATCTGGCTTTGGCTCAGGTCATTATCTGACAGTGCGTGGATTTGAGCCCCACATCTGGGCTGTTAGCCTGGAGCCTGGAGCCTCCTTCAGATTCTGTGTCTCCCTCTCTCTCTTCCCCTCCCCTGCTCATGCTCTGTCTCTCTCTCAAAAATAAATAAACATTAAAAATAAATGCAACGAATTTCAAATTATTGTTGACATTTACAATTTAAAATTTAGTATCTTAAAAAAAGAACAAATAAATATTAATATCTTGGTAAAACATTTACATGTGAAAACCCAAACAATAGTTATAAAGACCTTAACCAGCACCTCACTAAAGAAAAAAAAGAGATGACAAAAAGCATATGAAAGGATGTTCTACTTCATATGCCATCAGGAAAATGGAAATGTAAACGACAAATTAAAACAATTAAAATGAGATACCACTACACATCTATTAGAGTGGCTAAAACCCCGAACATGTATAATAACACATGCTGGGGAGGATGTGGAGCAATTTTGCAGCTCACACACTGCTGCAAAATGGTATAGCCTCTTAGGAAGATACTTACTTTTTCTGTTGACTGTTTCCTTTTTTGGTCCTGAATCACATTTATTTGTATGTTTTGCATGTGATCTAATTTGTTATTGTAGTCCAGAAATATTTTATAAAACAAATAGTAGAGACAGAATGAATAATATTCACTTTGAGAAACTGGCACTCTTTTTCCTTACAGTTTACATGAGTGCGGCTAAATCATTCTCATCTTCAGTTGTGAGTAGTGTCTGGATTTGTTGCAGATTTAGTCTGATTTAGTTTAGGAATCTTCAAATATTTTTGGGGCAGAATCATGCCACTCATCTCAGGGTCTGAGATCAGAGCAGTGGTGAAAATCTAGTCATATATATGTGGCATCATTTTGCTCTCTAATCTCCTTTCTTGTTTTCACCAGGGACATTATTTTGCTCTCTAATCTCATTTCTTGTTTCTGTTTTGGGAGATCTTTCAGCCTTGTGTCCTTCCTACCTGCTCTTATTAGAGAAGGGTTAGCAATCCCTTGATTGGTTACTTTTAGCTTTTATGCCCCATTCTCTTCGTTGTCAAATTGTATGTACAGGTGTGTGTGTGTGTGTGTGTGTGTGTGTGTGTGTGTGTGTGTGTGTGTTCATTCAGGTTGGGAGAATTGGAGGGTAGAGATAGGGGAGTTGTGCCTGGCAAACAGACTATTTTCTTTTATCTACATGCCTGTGCAGTTTTACTGTTCTTACAAATGTGGTAGTCTTAGTGCTGATCACCATTTATCTTGGTATATAATCGCACAATTTATGTGTTTAATAATAATTTCCAGGAAAATTATGTGTAAGTATAATAGAAATATTTGCCCCCTGTATAAATGGACAATAGACCCTCCTCACAAATGTTGAAAATATGAAGATTCATGAATATTTAAACTCAAAAATGTACTAGATGCTATGTAAAATTTCATAATCAATGTTAAAGTTCTGAATTATAAATGTATATACAAATATTCTAAATATGTTAGCATATTTGTAGATATGGTGCGTTATACATACCTTTCTAAAATATGTCTTTCTATATCATCTGGCTTCATAGTTAATTATTAATTAAATAGCAGAAATCCATAATAGTAGCTTCTTGTTAAGGGTTATTTTAGAAAACATTCCTCTAATGCGTCATTTTCTCTTTACCTTACTCTATTATTGCTTTCATAATAGTAAGTTATACTTTTTTTCTATCATTCTACTTTTTAAAATTCTGGCTTCCTAGTAGCTATTAAAGCATTATAAACTCTGGGGTCACGCTTCCTATCATTAATAAATTAAACCCTTAAGTTAGAAATGTTACATTCTGTAACATTAATATTAAATCTATGAAAAAGAATTCATGTCATCTATTCCTGTATAAGGCTTTTATAAGGCTGTTAGAGGAAGTATATAATTAAAAGCTGAAATTAAACATACTTTATGAAAATACCATCTGCATTTCAAAAACAACACCTTTCTCTAATACCTCCTAATATCCTAAATTCTGAATTTCAAATTGATTTACTCTCTTCTATTGTATTTAATTGTTGAAGCTTGCTGATGATAATTTACTGGGATATATTTTTACCAATAGGGAATTATATAGATATATTCTATAAATACAAACATCTCAAAGAATAATAATTAAATTAATACTAACTGAATAGGTACTAAAAATGGTAAGAAAAATTATTCACAGGTGGAATCCAAGGAAAATATTTGCCAGAGAATAAACTATGTGTTCGTCTCATGAACACAAGGATAATGTATATCCCTTCAAAACTGTTCTATTTAATGATTTTTAAAAATGTAATTTTTAATCTTTCCTAATTTTTTCTAAATTTAACTCTATATTAGATAAGTTATTGGATAAAGTAAAATCACAGATAATTTTTATTATTACAAACATAAACATGTATCACATATTTAGAGAATTTATATATTTACTAAAATAAAGGGCAAAGGAATAATGATTTAAGAAGAAACCATTTTTAAAGTTAAAATTGTATTCAAACATACACTTGCTTTTTATATAGAGAAGGAAATCGGAGATATTTAGAATTAATTTTTTTCAAAACCATCTAAATTTGGCTAATCAAGTAATCATTTGTACTTTCTGTGCTTATGTTAACGCATGGTGAACTTATAAACTATAATTTTTTCTCCTTAATTTCCTATCTCTTCTCCCCTACTAGGAGGAGAGAGAGAGAGAGAGAGAGAGAGAGAGAGAGAGAGAGAGATAAAAAGAGAGAGAGAGAACGTGAATATGGAATATAGATATTAATATTCATCAACATATATTGCATATACATACGGAAATTGTGGATATGCATACATATGCGTGTATGTAAGGTGACAGAAGAAAAAGAGTGGAAACAGATTTTCATAGAACCTTAGTTAAAGACTGAATACAGGAAATCACCTTTAAAATGATCACTTTTCATTAGATATTTAATTTAGATTAGATTTTTGGTTAAATGGGATTCATTTTGTTTGTGACATTGAAGAAAAATATGCAGTACACTAAGATGTGCTAGCTAAGAAGTAATTGCCAAGACCAAAGTCTAGAAATTTTACTCTCATATTTTAAATTTTGAGGTTTATAGTTTCAGGTCTTTATATTTAAGCTGTCAATCCATTTTGAGTTGATTTTTGTGTCTAGTGTACTAGGAGACGAAGATGAGATAAGAGACAAGTTATATCTTTTGTATGCAGATAAGCAGTTTTCCCAACATCATTTGTTGAAGAAAGTGGACTTTCCATATTGTATAGTGTTAGCAACTATAGGAAAGATCATTTGACCATTTAAAGTGAGAGCTTATTTCTGGACTCTGCATTTTGACCTATTGGTATGTATATATGACTATACTTACATCAGCACTATAATGTTTTGATTACTTTAGTTCAGTAATATATTGCAAAATCAAGATGTATGTCTCCAGATTTGTTCACAACAGAAAAAATAGACAAGTGAGAGTATATAAATATGAAAATCTGCATATCAAAAGAAATAATCAACAAAATAAGAAGACAACCTATTGAATGGGAGAAAATATGGCAAACCCCTATCTAAGGTGTTGATATCCAAAATATATAAGGAAGTCCTACAACACCATATCAAAAAACAAGTAATTTGATTTAAAAATAAGCAAAGAATTTAAATAGACACTTCTCCAAAGAAGACATATAAATGGCCAGCAAGCATATGAAAAAGTGCTTAATATCACTAGTTATCAGAGAAATAAAAAACTACAATGAGATATTACCTCATACCTGTTTAAATGGCTATTATTTTAAAAAAGGATGACAAGTGTTAGAATGTGGAGAAATTGAAACTCTCTACATAGTGGAAACGTAAAATGGTGAAGTAACTATAGAAAACAGTCTAGAGGTTCCTCAACAAATTGAAATTAATAATACAGTGTGATCCAGAAAACCCACGTCTACATATATATCCAAAAGAATCAAAATTAGGATCTTGAAGAGATATCTACACTTCCAAGTTGACTGTAGCATTATTCACAATATCCAAGATATGACAACAACCCAAGTACCTATTGATGGATGAATAGATTAAGGAAACATGATATATACACAATGGACTTTTACTCAGTCAATGAAGGAAATCCTACTTCATGCAATAGCATGGATGAAGCTAGGGGATATTATGCTAAGTGAAATAAGCAGTGACACAAGAAAACATGTGTCATGAATCTACTTATATGAGGTACCCAATAGTCAAAGTAGAATAATGGTTGCCAGGGGTTAAAAAAAGGAAAATGAGGAGTTGCTGTCAATGTAGAGGAGGTTTCAGTTATGCAAAATGAAGTTCTAGAGATCTGTTGTACAACAGTAGGCATACAATTGTATCAATAATTGAAGCTGAACACATATGTTCTATGATAAGTGTACTGAAAGAGGAGCAAAGCTAATTTTTAGTTTTCTGTATATTTTCACTTTCTCAGAAGAATATTTACCAACAATTTACTCTCTTCAAAAACATTAAAAGGTCATAAATCATAAAGGTGAGGATAAGGTAAACATGAGGATGCTTGCCAGTTTAATGGTGCTAAATTTTTCATTAAATGAATAATGGAACTGAAAAACCCAACAGATTAAAAAAACTATTAAAATTGTGAAAAATGAAAGTTCTACATGAAAGAATGTCATTATTTGAAAAATCTCACAGTTTTAAGCTAATTTTTAAAATTGATCTGCTTTGGGGCACCTGGGTGGCTTAGTCGTTAAGCGTCCGACTTTCGCTTAGGTCATGATCTCGCGGTTTGTGGGTTCAAGCCCCGCGTCGGGCTCTGTGCTGACTGACAGCTCAGAGCCTGGAGCCTGTTTCAGCCTGTGACTCCCTCTCTCTCTGACCCTCCCCTGCTCAAGCTGTCTCTCTCTCTCTCTCCTAGAAATAAACATTAAAAAAAATAATAAAATAAAAAAATAAAATTGATCTGCTTTGCACTATATCAAAGAACAATGTGTGTCATAAAAAGATAACAGCATTAGTAAACAGTCATTACATATAATTTTGAAAAATTACCTGATGAATGGGCACTTTCACATGCAGGGAAATTACAAGCTGCAAATTAAAACTAAAAAAGAAACAAAAAGAAAAATGTCACTATATTGTTATTAAATATAAGTGCTATTTTTAGTAAGATTAAAAAAAAAAAAAAAACAGTAACGAAAGTTGTTAAANTCTCTGACTCTCCCCCACTCATGCTCTCTCTTTCTCTCTCTCTCTCAAAAATAAATAAAACATTTAGAAAAAAATTTTATATAAATGAATAAAGGAATGTGAGTGTTGGAAGTTTGGTTAAAATTATAGTCTGTGATAAATAATAATGTACCCATAATTCATTTTTCAGTTTATAATATAAAATATTATTTATTTATAATTTTGGAAATATTCTTTCTGCTAAAACTTCTTTCAGGAAAATGCATTTTTTGTGTCCTTAGTTTTTACATTTATCTTTATGTTTTAAATATGTTTTCATGTTATTGAATAAATATCTAAATAAAATGTACACACAATTTAGTAACATTATTTTAGCAATTAGAATAGACATTACTACTCTGTCTGGTTTCCTTACATTAAAAAATAAAGTGCTCTCCTCCAAGGTCAGAGCATTCTTGCTGGTAATGTGATATGTGTTGTTATCAACAGCAAGTATAGTATTTCATTATTAATGCCTCATGTGTATGTATCATAATCTATTTAACCAATCTTCTATTCTTTGTGTACTTTTTAATACTATAAGCAACACTCTGAAGGGTCTCTTTCTTATATGTCATGTTGTTTCTTTGCCAATGTCTGCCTAGGATAGAGACAAAATACTGAGATTGCAAATTCAGAGTGTAGGTACATTTTAAAGTTTTTAAAATGTTGACAAATCACTATTCTGAAATGTTAAACAATTCATACTTCCATTATCAGTTTATAAGCATGCTAATTTGTTGTCACCCTTGACAATTTTCACAGGTTAGGAAAGTAGAATTTTATGTATATTGAGATATGGAAGATTATGGCATGAGCAAATATAGCAAAATTATTATAGAGAACTCTCATAGATTTTCATAGCATTCAATTTCTATATCCATATAGGTAGATTAGTTTCCCATTTTCTCAATTCAGGATTATATTGGATTTAGGTATGTATATACTTTATAGTCTGTTATATGAATAGAATAGAAATTGATATAAAATAATGTTGGTAAGAACTTGCTATTCATCAATCTGAAAGATGTAACAATTTTTTTTCAAACTGGTATTTTCAAATTTCTCAATAAATAATTATGCAGTATAAGTGATATATGGAATGGAGCAATACGGATAGGCATTGGAATCAAAACTTAGCTTGAATCCTGCTCAGGAAGAGACCCTTTTAGTAAATATGGCCAAGTTTCTTAAGTTTACTCCAGTCTCAATTTCTTTATCTGTACTTTGAGAATATACCAATTACATCACCAGTTTATTTAAATGTCAAATATAGAAAATGTTCTAAATTTGTTAGCATATTGCTTATCAGATAGCAACCATGCCCTTAAATTTTAGCAATTCTTAAAAGACTTATTATCATTTTGACCCTAATTTTATTGTACCAATGAATTATTCTTAATTCCACTTTAGAATACTGTTTCCAACATATTATATGTGTGAAGATATAGAAACTGAGATACTAAAGTATTTTTGCTCTTAATGTTGTACTTAAGTAGAAAGCACCCTGATATTAGAATCACATGCTCTCTCAGAATAATAAATTTAGAAAAATCATAAATATGTATATATGTATATCCATACATATGCATACAATTTCTTTAGAAAATAAATAGAACTATGAATTTTCCGTTGAAAATAAATCTGAAGGAGGTAGGGGAAAACCATTAGACATCTTTAAAGGTCATTTCAAGCATGGTCAAGAGTAGACTTAAAGGCTCTGAAGTAAGAGCATACCTGGCATGTTACAGCAGCATGAGGAGTCTAGTGTAGCTGGGATCTACTGAAAGAGCAAAGAGCCTCAGAAAATTAAGGCAAAGTAATAACAGAGGGAACTGCCTGTGCTTACTCTGAGAAGCCATTAAATGCCTTTTATCAGAGTAGTGATACTATCTGACCTAATTTTGGGAAAAATCACTCTTCTTGCTGCATTGAGAACATATAGGTGCAGAAAGGGAGGGACAGCAAGAGCAGAAAAAGGAAGGTTTTCTAGGAGATTCTTGTAATAGCCCAATGTTGCTTCAATATATTAGTTATAAAAGTGTTATGTAGAAATATTTTGATTTTGAAGATGCACATAACACCATTTGTTGGACATACTGTGAAAGAAAGAAGCAAAGAGAGAACTCAAGGATTAGTTCACAGATTTTTTTTTTCCCTGAGGCCCTGAAGAGATGGTATTCTAATTTCCTGAAATGGGGAAAACAATGTGAGGGAACATGGTTTAAATCAAAGATGAATAACCTGCATAAATTAGGTTGAAAATTCAATAGGTGTCAAGTAGTAATGGTACATGGCTTTGAAGTTCAGAGGACAGGCAGGTTAGATATATAAATTTTAGAGTCATAAATATAAGGCCACCAAAAGAGTAAATACAAATAAATAAAGGCTCAAGAAATAAATCCTAGTTCACACCAATGTAAACAGAGATGAGATGAAGAGAAACCAGCAAAGGAAACTTAAAAGGACTAACTACTGTGTTAGCAGAGTAACCAAAAAAGAGAGAAGCAAAGATATACTAGGCCAGTATTCCCTTCAGTTTACATAAGAGGGGTTATAATGTTGTAAGAGTTAACATGCGAGTCCCACATGAAGTATTTTAATGAAGTTACAATGCTAATTTATATAACATAAAATAATTTCTAGTTGATTTCCAGCAAATATGATTGATATTCTGAAAGAGGTATTAGGTCAAGCCCTTCTTTTTTCAGCATTATTTTCAAAGACTAGAAATTGGATTGTTAAAACAGAGTAATCTTATATTTAAATACCTCAAATTGTAATGATAAGAAGTGGCAGCAGAGACATTAATAATTCTAAATGTTAAATGGTATAATAAAGAATTTCAGCATAAATGAGATAATTTCTTGGAGAAAACAGAAACAAAAAACTACTTAGGTTTTTAGAATACTACAGATTTAACATCAGACTATCACAACAGAAGAGCCCCTTATGTATACGAAGGGAAAGAGCTAATTTCTGGTTTTTTTGCTTTTCTTTTTCTTCAAGAAAGGCTCATGGGGTTCCTGGATGGTTTCCTTGGTTGGGCATCCAACTTTGGTTCAAGTCAAGATCTTGTGGTTCGTGGGTTTGAGCCTTGCATCAGGCTCTCAGAGTCTGGAACCTGCTTTAGATTCTCTGTCTCCTTCTCTCTCTGTCACTCCCTCACTCACTTTCTGTCTTTCTCTCTGTCTCTCAAAACTAAATAAACATTTTAAAAAGTTAAAAAAAAAAAAAAGGCAATCATTATCACAAATGCTAACTAAAAGGATTGGTTAATATAGACTTTAAAGTGACCCAGTTTTAACTTAAAGTACTGAGTTGTTTTTCTTCGTAATTAACCTTTTTCTTTCATTGATTTTCTGGTGTTTTGTTTTTCAAAATATATCACCAATACAATGATAAATGATACACGAACAATGAACTAAGATATAGAATAAGAATTTTCAATGTTTCCTGGAAAAGTATAGTGTGATATTGAAAGTGGTTACTAATTTTTTCTCTTTTCATTTTAAAACAGGAAGTATAGATTTAGTAATTTCCAGTGCCTTATCTATAAACTTATGTTAATGCATGTTAATATTGACCTACAACTTCAGAAACATATTCATAAAAATATGTTATAGAAGGTAGTTGCAAAGCTATGCCCCCACTACAACTGTGAAAGGTAAAGTGAAAATAGATCAGGAATGAGAGGGGGAAATTTTCAGACCATGATACTAATCTGATTCTATTATAAGAAAGGGGGGAAAAAAAGGAATGTGTAGGAAGATCCTCAGACTATGATATAGGTCTCAGGAGGACCAAGAGGTAGCCCAAGAGCAAAGAATGACCCAGCAAGCTCTGGTACCCTGCAGTGCTCAACCCTCCTGGGTGAGCTATCTGTGGAACACCTAGAATTGGGTCCAATGCCCTGGCAGTTCTATAAGGTGCTGCTACTTGAGGCTCTAAACTACCTACATTTTTCATAGCAGGTTCTTTCTAGAAGGAAGATCTAAGCAATGGATCTCAAGATCAGGAGATGTAGCTAACTTTCCTAACACATAGAAACAGACACAGTTAGACAAAATGAGGAAACAGAGGAATATGACCCAAATGAAGGGTCACAACAAAATCACAGCAAGAGAGCTAAACAAAATAGAGATAAATACTATGCCTGATAGAAAATTTAAAGTAATGGTCATAAAGATATTCAATGGACTTGAAAAGAGAGTGGGGGACCTCAGTGAGACCTTCAACAAAGAGATTGTAAACAAAAAAAAAAAAATCATAGATGAAGAACTTCATAACTGAAACTAAAAACACACTAAATGGAATAAATAGTGGACAAGAGGAAACAGAAGAATGGATCAGACACCTGAAAGACAGAGTAATGGAGAGCAATCAAGCCTAACAGGAAAGAGAAAAATAATAATAATGAAAACAGACTTAGAGAATTCACCAACACCATCAAGCATAATAACATCCACATTTTAGGGATCTCACAAGGAGAACAGAGAGACAAGGGCACAGGAAATCTATTTGAATAAATAGTAGAAGAAATGTCTCATTTACAATCCTATTTATAATCACACCAAAAATAACAAAATACTTAGAAATTAACTTAACCAAGGAGTTGAAAGACCTGTATTCTGAAAAGTGTGAAACACTGATGAAAGAAATTGAAAATGACACAAACAAATGGAAAGATATTCTGTGCTCATGGATTGGAAGAACATTGATAAAATGTCACTACTACCCAAAGCAATCTACATATTTAATATAATCTCTAACAAAATACTAACAGCATTTTTCACAGAAATAGGACAAATTATCTTAAGTTTTGTATGCAATCACAAAGAAACCATGTTGCTAATACAATCTTGAAAAAGGAAAATAACTAGAGGTGTCAAAATCACAGATTTCAAGATATACTACTAATCTGTAGTAATCAAAACAATGTGGTACTGGCACAAATACAGACACACAGATCAAGAGAATGGAATAGAGAGACCAGAAATAAACCCACACTTACATGATCAATTAATATTCAACAAAAAGGCAATAGAAAAAAAGACAACCCCTTCAACAAATGGTTAGGAAAACTGGGCCACTACATGCATAAGAATGAACCTAGATCCCTGTCTTACACTACACACAAATATAAACTCAAAATGGATTAAGGACCTAAATACGAGACGTGAAACCATAAAAAGCTTCAAAGGAAACACAGGCAACAATCTCTCTGATATTGGCTGCAATAACATTTTCCTAGCTATGTCTCCTGAGGCCAGGAAAACAAAAGGAAAAACAAACTATTGGGACTACATCAAAATACAGAAGACATGAACAGGTATTTCTCCAAAGAAGACATACAAATGATGGCTAGCAGATACATGAAAAGATGCTAAACATCACTCAATATCAAGGAAATGCAAATAAAAACCACAATAAGATATTACCTCACACCTGTCAGAATGGCCACAATCAAAAACAAAAGAAACAACAAATGTTGGCAGATGTGGAGAAAAAGGAACCCTTGTGTATGCACTGTTGTAGGGATTCAAACTGGTGCAGCTACTGCAGAAAACCCTGCAGAGATTCCACAGTAAATTAAACACAGATTTACTATATGATCCAGTAGTGGGAATTTATCCAAAGAATATGAAAACACTAGTTTGAAAAGATATATGCACCCCTATATTTGTTGGAGCATTATTTACAATAGCCAAATTATAAAAGTAAATAAAGTGTCTATCAATAGGGAAATGGATAAGGAAGAAGTGTATATACACAGTGGAATATTACTCAGCCATAAAAAATGAATCCTACCATTTGCAACAACATGGATAGATCTAAAGGGTATAATGCTAAGTGAAATAAGACAAAGACAGACAAATATATGATTTCATCATACGTGGAATATAAAAACAGAACAAATGAACAAAGTTAAAAAGAGAAAAATGAAAAAAACAGACTGGTAACTCTAGTGATGGTTACCCGAGGGTGGGGTATGGGTGAAAAATATAAAAAGCATTAGAGGTACAAACTTCCAGTAATAAAGTAAAAAAGTCAAGGAACTGAAAAGTACAGCATAGGGAATATAATTGCTAATATTGCAATAACGTTGTATGATGACTTCATGAATTGTGTTAAGTAATGTATAGAATTATTGAATCAATATGTTGCATATTTGAAACTAATATAACATTATATGTCAATTATCCATCAATAAAAAGTAGTTATGTAAATTGAGTCTTTCACTTGAGTTAAAAAATGCAGCAAATACAAAACGTCTTAAATAATTGTGAATATCAAATGATACTGTATATGAAAACGTACTTTAAACCAGAATATCCACTTATAAATTTAATATATTGTTTTGAAAAGCAACAGTATTTACACTACCCAAAAACATTAATATAGAGATGACCATAATCTTATTTGTGAAAATATGTTCTTCCATCAGTTCAGTCATTTGTCATACAAGTTAAATCTCATGCATAAGCTCTTTATTTTCTTAGTGTATACCCTACATTTGATTAACCTGTAGTACTATGACATAGTAGTAAATCTATTGCATAAAATTATTTAAGCCCAAATATAATTATCTTGCTTGGCAGTAATTTGCTTTAATTGGCTTATTATCCTCTCATATTACATTTTACAGCTTTTGGCATGGGGCTCTTTAAAACAAATTTATTAAATGGTATCAGTCAACCATAGAAAGAGATGAAAAATATTTACCAGCCCACAAAATGTTTTACCAGCCCTTCTGCTTTTGTGACATCCCAACTGCAGTAAAATTAATGTGATTAGCATCCTTTATGACTCAGTCATAAAAAAAAAGTTTTCTTCCCTCTGAATCCACAATGAAAAGCTAATTTCCAAATGCTAACCATTATCTCAGATTTATTTCCAACTTGAAGCTGTGAATATTATGATCTAATAATATCTTGACTATCACTAATTAAATATTCTACAATCAATATTTAAATATATTCATGTATATTTTAAAACCTGAATATTTAATGGACTAGGAGACAAGAGTGAGAATACAGTCAAGGCAAGAAATTATCAAATCTGTTTTTCTCCTGTGATCCCTATACCCAAATACTCACTAAACTTAATTATTTTCCAAAGTAACTTAATTATTTTGTTTGAGAAGAAAGCTGTAAAGTTTTTGCCTCAACCACTATGCTCAACAATTCCTTTTGTTTTTATTTACAGAGAGATCAGTATCTGAGAATTGACAACAGGAAGGGACTGATGGTAAAAGGTGGCTCATGCAGAACCCTTGTGACCATGTTAGACTACTAACGCTGTGCCACTGCTTCCCTACTATGCTGAGTGACAGGATAGTAATGTGACCCTAGAAACATGATTCTTATCTCTAACATTAATTCAATGTAAAGGCTTAGATTTGTCATTTAATCTTGTTGGATTTTGATGTTCGTAATATTGGAATAGATTTGGATAATTAAGTAATTTCTACAGCCCATCTGAATTAGACTTTTGCATCACTGTTTGGCCTGTGTGACACAGGGTGACAGGACATACCTACTTAGAAATGCATCCTCAAGGCCACATTGCTCCAGGTACCTGTCATTTTTAAATGTGTTAAAAGGAATCTATAGCTCTACCTATTGATTTATCAACAAAATGTGAAAATCATCTATCCTAAGCAACCAAGAATGATGTAAAAGAAACAGAAAACAGCATCTAACCTTGCTATAATATATGAAACGCAAAAAATATGTGAGGATAGAAATGTGTATTTACTGTTGGTAGTCTTTATAGAGGGATTTTCACAATATAGAATTCAAAAGATACAAAAATGGCAAAGCTTGAAACTTAAAGGAAACTAATATTGATAGAACAGAACGCCAAAAAGAAATTGATCAGTTATAGACTCAGTCAAAAATTAGGAGACTTTATTATAGATAAGTAAAGGGAAGAGAGAGTTCTCTAAAGGAATCATCAAAAATGTCAGATTTTTCTAGGAGCTCAAGTCTCATTAGATTTGTCAACAAGATGGCATTGTTGACCTTGATGAGGACAGGTTAGGAGTACTTAAAATCTACTTTATAGTCAGTTTCCTTTTCCATCTGCTAATAAACCTCTTTGGTTCTTTGACTCATAAAGAAAATAAGCTCTTGAAAGTACAATCAAGTTAATATAGGTACAAAGAAATATCAAGTTGGAGCAGTGTACACTTTTTAATACTTGCATTTGTTCTTTTACATTTGTATTTGGTCCTTTTGCCTTAGCTTTTAACAATGTGATTGTTATTAGCAGGCTTGATAAATGTTGAATGGGTTATATCTATAAGGAGACTATTTCTAAATTTATAGCACCTTCTGGTTTCTGAACTCATGGTATTTAGTTCAGTTTCTTGAGAGATTCAAAACATTCTATGATGTAAGTGAAATGTTTTAGGAAAGAAAATCATTTTGGGCTAGATCTACTTTTTAAATTTTTATTTAATTTTAAAAAGCAGTACATTTAACAGCAAATTCACACATGTTAAAGTGATGTAATCTTCACCCACACTGCATATGCTTATTCGCAGAAGTGGACTTGAAAATTTTATAAACTTTTTAAAGTTTTTTTTATGCTCAGTGTCCATTTGCTCTACATTTCCCTTTCAGTATAGAATTATGTATATTTGTGAACTGGGCAATCATTTCCAGCAAGTTCATTTTTTTGTAGAATATATCTCTGTGTGAGTCAAAAGCTTAAAAGTTCCTAACCAATAGAGCCAAAAAAGAGCTCCTGGGATTCACCCCCCAGCATTATATGGATTTTCTGCTTTGCTCTAGTCATGCCTATGAGAAGGCGTTGGGTAACTTATGCCCCTACTGGCTCAATGGCATGCTGTCTTCCTAAATTTGGTGAGGGAGTATCTTAGAGATTTATATCAGAAGGGAATCTATTGTCAGTTGGGTAGTCTATCTTCAAAGTATGGCCTTTGACTTCACACACTACCTAACAGGTAGTTAGGACTTTCTGTCTAATCAAGGCTTTCAACTTCTTACCTCATCATAGTTTACAAAACTCAGTTCATCAGTGATTTGCTACTTAACTGATAAACTAATGTTAATGAATTGTTGGTATTATACTTTTACTTCAGTAGCATCTTGAGTAAGGAAAAATTTGACCTAGATATGAAGTAGGGGCTCTACAGTGCAGTTGGGGAACACAGTGGAAGGGGAACATTCTGAATCACCAAAGTGACTCTCTTTCCCATTCCAACTTCCTTTGTGCCAGAGAGCTGTCCATCCAACCAAAAGGTTTCGGCCATGTCGTTTTATTTTTTTTTTAATATAATTTTTTTTTATTTTTGAGAGACAGAGACAGAATGGTAGAGAAAGAGAGGGAGACACAGAATCCAAAGCAGGCATTAGACTCTGAGCCATCAGCACAGAGCCCAATACAGGGTGTGAACACATCAACTGTGAGATCATGACCTGAGTTGAAGTCAGATGCTTAACTGACTGAGCCATCCAGGTCCCCTGCTCATGTCAATTTTTAAAAACATTTTCCCATCAACAATTTTTGACTGTCAATATCCAAGCTATCAAACATCACATATAACTTTCCAAGATTTGATCACATTTTTTGTAACTGATTTCACATACTTTAGTGAAATATTATGAAGAATGAGGATAATATCTCTCTAGAGAATTTTAATAAAGATGAACAAGTAAATTAGCTTAAGAGATACTCAGTATGCTGGAACATATATAAAAATAATTAGTCCCTATAATACCATTGATATATGTTACATATGAAGAAGAGTAGAAGTCCCAACATATTCTCCGTGTTTTAATATAGTGTTTTTTAGGTTTATATGTAAGAGGTATGTGAGCTCATAAAAATACAACTAATTTTAACTCTCATCATATCAAGCATCTCACAGAAAAAGAAAAGGAACCCAAGGAAGAATATAACACCTATAGTACAAATAAGAATTACAAGTAAACAGGGGCACTTGGTGGCTCAGTTGGTTGAGCATCTGACTTTAGCTCAGGTCATGATCTCACAGTTTGTGGGCTCAAGCCCCATATCAGGCTCATCGCTGTCAACCTGTTAGGATAGAGCCCACTTCAGATCCTCTGTCCCTCTCTATCTGCCCCATCCTGCTTGTGCTCTCGCCCAAAATAAATAAATCTTAAAAAAATAGAATTACATACAAGTAAACAGAAAACACATAGAAGTCCTTAGCTATATTACAGGCTTGAAACAATAGTTTAATCAGATTTGACAAGAATTCAAAAGCATTGGAATTATCAAAGAAGTTAATCTGAAACAGATATTTGAATCTATTATTGTTAAAAATAAACCTCTTTTTAAGAATACAGTGTACTAGGAGCACCTGAGTGGCTCAGTCGGTTAAGCGTCTGACTTTGCCTCAGGTCATGATCTCACAGTTCGTGGGTTCAAACTCCTTGTCAGGCTCTGTGCTGACAGCCAGCTCAGAGCCTGGAGCCTGTTTCAGATTGTGTATCTCCCTTTCTCTCTGGCCCTCCCCTGCTCGCTCGCTCGCTCTCTCTCTCAGAAATAAATAAAACATAAAAAAAATTTTCAAAGCAAAAAAGAATACAGTGTACTAATATTATTATTAAAGCATGGTTGCAGTCATTTACAATCTCAAACTCAGAACATAGCCAAAAACCCATATAGTAAAAAAAAATGCAATGTATCATGTATTTCATCTTTTGCTATCTTTTTAAAAATGTTCTAGGGGCATCTGGGTGGTTAAATGTTTGACTTCAGCTCAGGTCATGATCCTGCAACTCCTGAGTTCAAGCTCGTCGTCGGGCTCTGTGCTGACAGCTCAGAGCCTGGAGCCTACTTTTGGATTCTGTGTCTCCCTCTCTCTCTGCCCCTCCTTCACTTGTACCTCTGTCTATATCCAAAATAAACATTAAAAAATGTTCTATATTGTATCATTAGAAATATAATAGATGCACATTATTTATGAATACAAAAGTATATCTATATTGAGTTTTCATATTTTTTTGTCTTTTTTTAATATTAATTTTTGAGAGAAAGAGAGAGCAGGGAAGAGGAAGAGAGAGAGGAGGAACAGACAATCAAAGCAGTCTCTGTACTGACAGCAGAGAGCCCCCGGGTGCAGGACTCATGAACCATGAGATCTTGATTAGAGTCAGATGTTTAACCAACCAGGGGCCCCCATTTTGTCTTTCTTTTGCTTGCACTAATCCATTTAAGACCTCAGCATACCAGCATTAATTGTAACGTGAATGCATTCCTTCAAATTTTGCAAAAACAAAGAATGGATACATGATCAAAAGTGAAAGACGAGTCAGGCAGTGAACGATGTATGCTTACCCCTACTTTTCCAGTAAGAGAATCCTCTCCTCTTGAATCACTCTATCCTCTCTGTCATAGTAGACCCCTTCAAACATTAGTATTGTCATAGAAATTTAGAATAGTGCACTTTCCATAGAAATTTAGGAAAGTGAACAATGTATGTTCCCATATTGTCCTCCTCTCATGGATGGTTTATTTTCAGATAGTATGTATCACATTTTACACATTACTGAATCTTAAGACAATGTTTTGCATATACTAAGTACTTAATACATATTTAATTAATTGATGAATATTTCAATGCTGGTAATGTGGCTTTCCATGTGTTGCACTTTCTTACAGGTATATCATTTTTTTGAGCCAGTCTGCATTTTCTTCTCATTTCTTTAAAAAAAATAATGTTTATTTATATTTGAGTTGGGGGGAGGGGGAGAGACAGTGTGTGAGCAGGGGAGGGGCAGAGGAGACTAAGAGAATCTGAAGCAGGCTCCAGGCTCTGAGCTGGCAGCACACCTTGAACTCACAAGCCATGAAACCATGAGCTGAGCAGAAGCTGGACGCTTAACCAACTGAGCCAACCAGGTGCCCCTTTTTATCTTGTTTTTGAGCACCAATAATGATGGTTCATGTTTCTCAGAAAGGTGCTTGCCCCACATCATCTTCACAGCAATTCCATTCAGCTTGAGAGAGAACTCTGTTAGAGCAGGTTATCTGGACTTAGCCACATGTCTTCTTTCCCAAGGCTGTGAATTCTTTACAGGTAGAAAGCCATAATTATTTTTTGCTACATACATTTGCATTACAGTAACATAGAGAATATGTATATACATAAATGTTATGAAATGCATCTGCTGATCACTCCAGAGCTCTGGAAGTCAGACTGTCTGGTAATTTTTAGTGACTATAACATAGCATATACTCATGAAAATTGTTTAATATTTGAAGATCTGGTGTTAGTAAATCAGAGGCAAATATAGTTTTGTGGTTTTTTTCTTTGTTTTATTTTTTTAATAGAAACTCCAGTAAAATCCCTTCACAAAAATAAAAATGCTCAGAGTGACCTTGGCATGTGGTCAATGGGGAAGACATTCTGCACACATTATTAAATACTCATTTTAATTGTAACTTAAATTTGTGGTAAAGGGAATCATTTTCCTTCATTAGTCTCTATTGTGCAATATATAAAAAATACAAGAGAATTGCAGATAAAAAGCTCCAATGACCTTCTTCAAATGCATTTAGAAAAGCACTTTGTAATTTATATTTTAAAGTTTTTCAGTATAAAATATATGTTATTGAATATTTAAGATTCAAGAAAGTATGGATTATTATAGGAAATTTAAATATAATAGAAATGAAAACTTGTCTAAACACAGAATCTACAGAAAATACCTGCTAACATTTTGGAGTGTTTATTTCTGTTTTGTGTATAAACTGAAGTTTAACAAGAAATCTTTAACATTAAAAACTAAAACATATTTAAGAATGTTTTAGGTATTATTTTTTATAATAGCATTGTTTTTCATTTTTTCTTATGTAACTCAATTCCATGGAAATGAAATAATCAAAATTATTGATTCACAGATCCTTCTCTTCCTCTCTATAGTTTATTTTAATAATGCAATTAGTAACTTTGAATTCACCAGCTAACATAATCCATAACTTTAACAATAAATTGTGTCTAGCTCTGTAGATCTCCTGCATTCCACTCCTGTTTATCATAATAATCTTTCTCAATCCTATTGTTACCAATACACTAGTTTTCATTTTATGTTTTTCTACTTCAGCAATATATATTCCTAAAAGCATTACTTTTTGGTGTGCTTATTTTACAACATCCAAAGAATATACTTTAGTTTTTATCACACAAGTTAAATTCATCAATGCCCTTCATTTTTTATTAATATAAACGTTATATGGCCACATGAAAGATCATAAGAATTGCTCCATTAATGAGATTTATAATAATATACGAAAATAACTTTTTATTATCTTCAAAATAACATGGACTCATTGTAAACTTTTCAAATAATAAAGAAATCTATAAATCAGAAAATAGTCCAGTATCAGGGCACCTGAGTGGCTCAGTCACTTAAGCATCCAACCCCTGATTTTGGCTAAGGTTGTGATTTCATCATTGGCAGGGCAGAACCTCTCATCAGGCTCTGTGCTGACAGCACAGAACTTGCTTGGTATTCTCTCTCTCCCTCTCTCTCTGTCCTCTGCTCATGCGCGTGTGCTCTCTCTCTCTCAACATTAATAAACATTAAAAAATATCTAGTATCACCTTCATAGAGATAGCTTGAAGTTTGATATAAATCTTCCTAGACACAAATATCAAGCTCAACTTGAAAACATTATTCCACTTGTTATACATAGACATAGATCAGATTTTAGAGATAAAATATATAAATCAGTGTCCAATGTAGGGTCATTTAGACCAAATCTGATTTATATTCTTCTAATGAATTTCTTTGCTATTTCATTGCACATCCCTGAGCATGTTTCTAAAACAGACATATTTAGGAGTCATGAAAGAATATTAAAAATTTTGAGGTAATAAAGAAATTGTCTATATCAAGGGATATTCTGATTCACACACTCTCAAAAATTATTTGATAGTACTTGCCTAACCCCATGTGATAATACTATTAATTATAAATCCTTTTTACTGTATATTATGCCATATTAAAAGGGAAAATCAACAATCAGAATGCCATACAAAGAAAAAATAAATTTTAGAATGGCATCTGCTTTATCTTTAAATACAGTGGACTCTCAATACATGTTAAAAGATACATGGAGAAAGAAAACAAAGCAAATGTTGCTTTTTGGCAAAGATAAAGCATAATTTCTTTATGTTAGCATGGGGATATATCCAGAAAAGAGGGGTTAATGATTGTTGGCTCAATTAGTGCAACCTGATGAACACTTTTTTTATTTTTGTGGGGGAAGGGCTTAAGGGTAAATTAAGACAGCATTTAGCTCTGCTTTTTATTAGCTGTACATAAATTCTCCCAAGAGCCTAATTAGCTCTGTCACAGTAAGTGTCTCATTCTTTTACACAAGAGAACATTTTCTTTCCCTTTACATTTTGCTATGTAATAAACTATTGCAAAACTGAATTTAAACTTGTTTATTAAGTAGTGATATAAGGTTTGCTGAGGATAACATTTCCTGTAATTAACTTAACATTTCGATATTTTTGTGAACTCTGGGATATTGACTTAATATTAAATAAGAGACAGCAAAGTATCTCTTGTTCCTTTATCATGTGTCCATTATATTCTGTGTTAAATACAGATTTATTTTGGTGATGATGGAAATCTTTTATACTTACATCACTAATTTTTACTTCTATTACCTTGCTAACTCCATAATAAATTATCTCTTGTTCCAAAAGCATTTATAGGATTTTCTGTCCCTCACTTTATAAAGGAAACAACTGTCACTCCTACATTGTCACCTTATTTTCTTCCCTATTTCTATTCATATTTACTTTACTATCAGATTTGACAGCATTTACATTTTCTTTTCCTATCATAAATAAGTCTTTGGCATATTGTTTATGTATTGCTGATTCTAAAATGAAAAAGCAATTATTTTTTATACCTTTGTGTCTTCACATATATGTTTTATGTCACATTCATTTTAACTTTCTTGTTATACACTGTTTGGGGCTCCTTTATTTGTCTAACGGTTGTCTCTTAAGTGGGCATTGTCTTGCTTTCGGAGTGAATACTGGAGTCAGATATTTGAGAATCTCGTCCTAGCTTTCCAATTTACTGTGTGAACTTCTATTTAACTTCTATTTCTTCATTTCCTTACATATAAAATAGATTAAAAGACTGCAAACCAGTTATGAGTATTTAGATGATTCATTAAGACTAACCATATACACGTATATTTGAGTTAGACTGAAAGATGGTCCCAAAATGCATACAGGTCCTAATCACTGTAACATCTCTATGTTACCTTACACGCTAAGATGGGGAGACTATCCTGGATTCTCCAGGTAAATCCTAATGTAATAACAGTCCTTATCAGAAGGAGTTAGAGGGAAATTTGACACATAAGAAGAAAAGGGAAGTATAAATTGGAATGATGTGGCCAAAAGTCAAAGAAAGCCAACAGCCACCAGATCCTGGAATAGTCAAGGAGTAAAGAAATTTTACTCTGGAGCCTCCTAGAGGAACCAGACTTTCTGATACCATCAAAACCAATCTTCATTACATATATTCCTCCCTCATAATTTTCCATAAATTAGGGATTATCTTCATCTACATTTTACAGATGAAAAAACTAAATTTCATCCAAGATTAAGTAACTTTCCCAAAGTTACCAAGAGGAGGCTTGCTCACTTAAGAAAGTTTTAAAAGTTTCTCATTTTTTCTTTAATTGTTAATGTTTATTTAATTTTTTGAGAGAGAGAGAGACAGATAGACAGAGCATGGGAAGGTGCAGAGAGAGAGGGAGACACGGAATCTGAAGCCAGCTCCTTGGGGCGCCTGGGTGGCTCAGTCAGTTAAGCGTCCAACCTCGACTCAGGTCATGATCTCATGTCTCATGAGTTCAAGCCCTGTGTCAGGCTCTGTGCTGACAGCACAGAGACTGGAGCCTGCTTCAGATTCTGTGTCTCGCCCTCTCTCTCTGCCTCTCCCCTGCTAATGCTTCCTCTCTCTGTCTCTCTCTCAGAAATAAATAAAACATTTAAAAAAATTGAAGCAGTTTGCTTTACCAGCTGAGCCACCCAGGTGCCTCTCATTTTTTATTTCTATTAAATTTGTTTATATATCTTTATCCTTTAACACATTCAAAGTCCCCTTTAACACATTCAGAGGTCCTCAAACCTTTATATATAAATAGCTTAGTCCATGATACATACGTCGTAAACAAGCTTACCCAATAAAATATGAGCTTCTTACTTGTATATGTCCAAGTAGTCATTAAGTAGCACCTCAGTTTCTCTGTGGTCTCAGAAACTTAAAGTTTTATATTAGTAATAACATGCACTTTTAGAGTGAAATTCTACTCATTGTCATACTTAGGCATTTTTAAAATAGCAGAACAAATGATTTTAGTCAAAACAGCACTAGACAAGTCAAACAACTTGAGTTTAATTTCCATTTCTACTAATATGTTAATTGAGGCCCTTGAAAATATCACCTTAGTTTTCTAAACCTGTTTCTTCTATAAAATGACAATGATTATACGTACCTCAATGGTTTATTGTAAAAATTAATGAAAAAAATGTGAAAGAAAATATCTGGGATGCACTTTGACAAATGTTAGTCATTAGTGTAATTTTCTCTCTCCTTTATCAGAGCCCAGAGACAACACATATGAAATCACCAATATTAATGGTACACTTTGTTTAGAAAATACAGTACCACCTTCACTTACTATTAGCTTAAGTATGCTTTCATTTTTTTGAGAATAACAATGGCATCTATACTTATGTTAGAAATCTATCAGTTTTAAATTTCACTTATCTAAAATGTTTTTAGGTTTATTTATTTGTTTTGAAAGAGAGACAGTGAGAGAGAGCATGAGAGGGTTTGGAGCACTTAACTGCCTGAGCCACCCAGGCGCCTCAACTCTTATAAAATATTTAAAAATTTTCTACAAATGAGTTTTTAAAGAACTAATTGAATGGCATCTCTAGAAATACTGAATGTGGGGATGGCACTAAATACTTATGTCTTTATGTTCCTACATCTTAGGACTTCTAGGAACTAAATTCAAAAGAAAAAACAGTATCAGTAATTTAAACAACAAACTATCAACACTGTTACTTATTTGAAAGACAAAATAAGAAAAGTGGCTGTTCTTTAAGACAGAACCGCAATGTATACACCCTTATCATTCTTGAAAACTGAGTTACGGCTTATGGTCCCTCATTGCTCCTGGCATTTTCAAAGTAAATGTCAGAATTATACTTCAAAGAAAACCCAGTTGCCATGTCACTTTCTATATTATTGGCCTGCCCCATGAGACCACTATCTCTGTAGCTTATGATACAAGTAGAGGTAATTACTTTGTACATAAAAGAAAGATGTCACAGCATAAAATTGCTACCAGCTCTATAATATGCATATTTCAATAAATTGTGTTTTAATACATTTCAACTAAAATATCATTGTGATTATCGTGGTGATTCATTATTAGAAACTCAATCCTTATTCAAAAAATGAACATATTTAAAATAATTTCTAGAAGGCAGAGGGTATTAGGCACAGTCAGCTACCTTTTGAGACAGTTACTTAACTCTTTTATTGTCACCAGTTATACTACACTCTTGACCTCACACATATGTGATAAAAGCAAGTGTCTTTGCAGTTTGAGTTGCATAAGATCAAAACCACACCTGCTATGTATTATTGACTCCTTCAAAAATCTCTAGAAAGTTTCTTAGCTGAAATAAATGCAGTAACAAAGTTCTCAATTGTTGCATACAGAAGTCAGCCTGACTTTAGGCCTCAGTGGTTTCCATTAGCACAAATTAACTTGTTTCCTTAGTAAGATGTCAAGATAGATAACATTAGTTTAATATCTACCAAAGCTCAATTACCATGCCTGGTCTCTGATTAAGGAAACATTATTTCTGTTTTACTAAAGAGTAAATTAAGATTCATTTCTGGGAAAGGACACATACACACACACACACACACACGTATACATAGATAGATAGATAGATAGATAGATAGATAGATAGATAGATAGATAGATAGACAGATAGATAGATACAGATATATATGTGTGTGTATATATATATGTAGAGAGAGAGACCTAAAGAGAGAGAGTGAGCAGGGTAGAGTGGCAGAGGAAGGGAGTGAAAGAATATTTAGCAGCTCCACACTTATGATGGATAATGACTTGAGCCAAAATTAAAAGTCAGATAGATGCTCAACAGACTGAGCCATGCAAGCACGCTTGGTAAAGGGTTTTTCTAAATCAGCACTCCAGTAAGTGAAAGTTTTTGATTCAAACCTGAGAATTGAGATGTCAGAATATATGATATATCAATGCAGATTATTATTAAAAATAATAGAATAAATAATTTTAGTAAGTTGATGCATGAAGGGGGAATACATCCTAGGAGAAGATAACTACCATAAGTTAGGAGGCAGTCATGTTGTCTCAAATTTTTACCTAGAAATTCATGTATTTGATGCAAACAGAAATTAAGGAAATAAAACTGCTAATATTTAAAAACAATGAATCCTAGGGATGCCTGTGTGGCTCAGTTGGTTAAGCGTCCAACTTTGGCTCAGGTTATGATCTCATGGTTTGTGGGTTCAAGCCCCATGTCAGGCTCTGTGCTGACAGCTCAGAGCCTAGAGCCTGCTTCTGATTTTGTGTCTCCTTCTCACCATCCCTCCTCCACTTGACTGTATCTCTCTCTCTCTCAAAAATAAACATTATAAAAAAGAATGAATCCTCAAGAGATGACTAACATATAGTTGTAATTATATACATATAATTATATATAATATATATTATACATAATATAAAATTATTTTAAATTTTATATATTATATATATAAGTATATATATTATATATAATATATATATTTTTATATATATAATAATATATAAAATTATTTTATATTATATATAATATAAAATTATCCTCAGNCACACACACCCACACGTAAAATTATCTCAAGACGAAATATCAAGAAATGTCAAAATCAGAAATGACTCTCACTGGTGTGTGTTTTGTCTTGATTATCTTTCCTTGCTTTTTTTAAAAGTTTTTTTAATGTTTATTTATTTTTGAAAGAGAGACAGAGAGACAGTGTGCAAGCAGGGGAGGAACAGAGAGAGTAGGAGACACAGAATCCAAAGCAGGCTCCAGGCTCTGAGATTTTAGCATACAGCCCTATGTGGGGCTTGAACCCATTGACTGGGAGAACATGACCTGAGCCAAAGTCTGACACTCAACCAATTGAGCCACCCAGGCGCTCCTTTCTTTGCTTTTTAAATTCCATAAAAGTATGAAAATATATGTGAAAATTATACAGAGAAATGTTCAAAATTATAATTAATCAGAATCTCCCTAATAACACACATACATCTATATTGTGGTTTATCTGTCACTGTTTTTAAGTAGTTAATAAAAATATGACAGAAAGCAATTAAATTAGATATTCCCACCTTTTGTACATACAACAGCTTAAGTTTACAACTTGCTTCTTCAGCTATTAAAGAAAACTTATGAGGGGATTTGGTCAAAGAGTCTCCTTACTTGGTTTTGTTGATAAATTGGCAGTGTTCTAATCCTTCTTCAGTTTATAGGACCTTAATCCTGAAAAGAAAACAAAGTGTAAACTTCAGTAATCTATCTCCTAGTAGAGATCCTTGGCTCATTAGGGAAATTTTTAATTTTTCACCAGTGCTCCTAAACAAAATGCACATGGGATTTCCTCTGAGTGGTACAATTGAGAAAAATTATCCTCAAAAGAGGATTTACTTGTCTCTGAATATCAGTATATTTTCAGATAGTTCTGAAATTGAGGAAAGGAATCAAGTAATGTCATAATTACCAATCAGAGTTATGAGGATTTTCTAGCACATGTAATGACTAGTTCTGGCTTTTCAATTTAAAATAGACTTTTTACTTTGTTCAGTTCAATACTGCCTTTCAATCTAGAGTGTGACCCTGGGTCTCATTCCTTTTTAAGTGATACTGGCAGACACAGAGATGTAAAGATGTCAGTTTACTTATCTATGAATATACTCCTATTCAAGAGTCACTTCATTCTAGCTTTTGCCCCATCAGTAGTACATTTATCCTTTTACTAGATTACATAATATGCTGAAATTTGGACTGATTTCAAGACATTCTAAAAACATGTAATGCACTTTTGATGGCTTGTCTTTTGCTGAGTCTTCTATTAGAAGCTATTTATCAATCAGGAAGGACTAGTTTATGCTCTAATATATATTTTTAAAATCCCTGGTTTATAAGTCAAGTTTCTATAAAAAGAATGATTAATATGATATAAATAATATAAAAATAATATAAATAATAATACAAATTTATTGTGAAATAGTTATATTTTCCAAATTAAAATGTCTCTTTTATTATTTATGAAATCACCATATATATATATGCTGTATATCTACTTTCTATTAAACCAATTTTTTAAATAAATTTAAATATTTAGTCAGTTATAGTTGAACTATGGAAAACATTAAAAAAATGGTAAAAGAACTGATGAATAGTAAATATACTAGATAAATATAAACATAGAAATGTTAGAAATAGAACAGAAATGTTAACACTAATAACTAGACATTGTAAAGTTAAGACTAACAACAAATGAGACAGAGGAAACTGGATCAAAGATAAGAATTCTAATGTCCTTATCTGAAAGAGCTCGGAGTAGGTCAGTTCTACTGAAAGTTAAATCATACAGCTAAGAAACTAACTTCATCTTCAAAATACATTTATTTGAATGACAAATTTCTTTCAATTTCTTTTTTTATAGATGTGATTCAGCATAGTATTTTTAAGTTGTAAATAGCAATTCAAAGTAAAATCTCATTGTAACAAACATATCTGTCTAGATGTATATCTGCAGGGGTTCAATGAGCTATAACAAGGATTATTATAGAACAATAAAATTACTACATAATTTTTCATCTGTGTCCTTTTCTACTGTTTTGAATGATGGATAAAGAATACATAAGGTCTATTCACTTGGGTAAACTTAATTTACTTAAATCTATGTAACAATGACTAGAAGAAAATATGCCAACTAGTTAATAGTGGCTAACACTGGGCAATAGATGTATTGATAATCAGCATTTTTTTTTTTACTTTTTTAATGTTTATTTTTGAGAGAGAGACACACAGAATACCAGTGGGGAAGGGAGAGAGAAAGGGAGACACAGAATTTGAAGCCGACTTGAGGCTCCAAGCTGTCAGCACAAGGCCTGATGTGGGGCTTGAACCCAAGAACAGTGAGATCATGACGTGAGCCCAAGTTGGATGTTTAACCGACTGAGCCACCCAGGCACCCCATCATTTTCTTCTTTATACAGATCTGTGTTTTTCTTCCAAAATCAATCTTTACGAAGATAATATTAAAAGAATGATTTTAAAGTAATTTAATATTTTCATGTGACTGCCAGTTTCTGCATTGGTTAGCCATGCTTTGTTATTCATTTTCAGCACTAACCCCCTGCTTTATTGGAGAGTGTTCCTGATTATCCATTTCTGATCTTTTCTCTGATAGCAAATTGGCTAAATAAAGCTGTATCTTTTTTTAACACCAGTCAAAACAGATATCTAAAGTATATTATTTTTACCCAAAATGTTAGTCTGAAGGATGTTGAACTAAGAGAATAACCTAATTAAATATATTCTCATAAGTCAAGGTATGAACACCTTGCTATCAATTTCTTTTGAAAGAATGCTATATATTACTTACTAAACAGCTAATAAGTTAGCTAAGTAAAGAAGTAAATAAATACATATCCACCCCCATTTAGTCAAGTATTTTGTGTTGCCTTTAGAGAAGTGGTAAACTTTTCATTGGTATAAAAAAAGAGATATACTATGCTCTTGAAATCAACATAATAACTTGCAAAAAATGATGAATTAAAAGGGTTTCTGTCGATGATCCAGGAATTCTCCTTCTGGGTATATCCCCACAATTAAAAGGCAGAGACTCAAAGAGATGTTTGTATACTTACGCTCCTAACAGCATTATTCATAATAGCCAAATGGTCAAAGTAACCCAACTGTCCAACAGAGGAATGGAAAAACCAAATGTGGGATTTGTATTTTTCAGCCTTAAAAGGGAAGACAGCTTTTACAAATGCTACACCATTGAAAATATTAGATAAGTGATATAAGGTAATCACAGAAGGAAACTGTGATTGTATGACTGAGTTTATGCAAAGCTCTTAGAGTAACAAATTCATAGAGGCAGAAAGTAGAATGGTAGTTGCCAAGGGATAGAGGAAGAGTTGAAGGGAGTTAGCATTTAATTGGAGAAGACAAATTCTGAAGAAGAATGATGGTGAGAGTTGCACAGCAATGTGAATATGCTTGATGCCACAAATCTGTACACTTAAAAATGGGCACGATGTAAATGTTAGGCTATGTATACATTAACACAATAAATAAAAATAAATGTCTCTAGTTATATTGTCAACTCTCATGTCAGCAGGCAAAATGAATTTCAAGGTCTTGGATGTGAATACAGACTGACATAAAAAGTAATTCGAGTGAGAAGCGAAGGTTCTTTTTCAAATGTTCACAACTCATTTCAACGTGAAGGTCCTCTATTTACGGAGAATCTGGATTTTTCTCACTGGTGATATTGCGCTGTTGTTTTTCTGTTTGTTTTCTTTTATTTTGTTTTAATTCAATATGATGTAGACTGTCAAGTTGCAAAAAGAGCCCCCCTGAATAGAAATTCCTTTCTGGTGGTGAGTGTATTTGGGTTTGACTATCCAGAGCGAAGTCAAAGCGTTGTCCTGCATGACAAAAGCAAGAATTTTCAGTACTTCCAAGAACTGCCTTGAAACTTAAAAATAAATTACTGATTCTGGCTGGATGTCATTGAGCTATTTATCTTTAATTCTATGTTTCAATAATAGGTGTTCTGGACTATTTGCAGACTTGATTGTCACCTATCAGCATGTATTATACCATATATTTAATAGGACAATAATAATAGTGATAATGACAACTGAAAATTCTTAAATGCTGATGGTCAAATAAAAGACACATAGGGCATTATATAAAATATTTCAACTTAACTCTAAAATTTGCCTAGATTATAAGTAGTCAGATATCATGCCTCAGAATAGGAAATCAAGGTCACATACACTGAAATAAATGGCTTGATAACATGTTAGTAAAGAAGAGAGTCGGAATTTAATTCTATATATGGTTTTGTGTGTGTTTGTGTGTACAGTTGTGTTCTTACCAAAAGTATATATTGTGAATCAAAGCCACTCTAGAGTTTTCAAGACAATGCTTCCTCTTTAGAGAAGTTCAAGTTCCAAACTTTTCCTTTTATCTTTTTTTTGTGTGTGAAAAAAAAATCATAACTATGGATTTTTAAGATGGACTACCATGCACAGTTCTCAAAGCATTTTGGCAAAAATGTTACTTCTATTGACAAAGGCATAACTTAAGTTCCTGAGCATTTGGTCTCAATATGCTGGCTAAGGGAGGGGATCAGAACAAAGGTAGTAAATACTTTATTTCATTTGGTATCTTCTAGCTTTAACTATTCAAACTAATATTTATATCCTACCCATAACAAAATACAATTTATATTCATAATTCGGCCACTTTACTTGCTATAGAACTGTACATTTAAATATACACTTAAGGGGCGCCTGGGTGGCTTAGTCGGTTAAGCGTCTGACTTTCGCTTAGGTCATGATCTCGCAGTTAGTGGGTTCGAGCCCCGCGTCGGGCTCTGTGCTGAAAGCCAGCTCAGAGCCTGGAGCCTGTTTCAGTCTGTGTCTCCCTCTCTCTCTGGCCCTCCCTGCTCATGCTGTCTCTCTCTCTCTCCTAGAAATAAAAATATTTAAAAATATATATATATAAACTTAAAACTGTATACAGTAATTTGATTTTGTTGAAAAGGAGGATTTTATAAGTAACAGGAAAAACTCATGAAAATAAATAACTTCCAGTTCTTATTAATAATTGGCTGTCTGAGTTTGAGATTAGTGACAATGAAAAAATTTAAAGAAGACAAAAGAAGATGTGGCCATATTGACACATAAGTTTTTAGCTCTATACATGGGGTAAGAAAACAAGAATCAAGAATATGTAAGAATTACTATATCTACTCCTGTATGCAAAAGCAACTAATCAATAATATAATTGTAATATATCCTAATTTTATTTTTTTATTAAATTTTTTAAATGTTTTATTTGTTTCCTACAGAGAGAGAGGGAGGTACAGAATCTGAAACAGGCTCTAGGCTCTGAGCTGGCTGTCAGCACAGAGCCCAACGTGGGGCTGGAACACACAAACCGTGAGATCGTGACCTGAGCCGAAGTGGGACACTTAACTGACTGAGCCACCCAGGCATCCCTAAAATATCCGAATTTTAGAGAGTGTGATGCTATCCTCAATAAGGAACATGAACATTTAAGTCACTCAAAAGATATATCCTTCTATTGTGCATTCAATTTTCTTTCCATTAATCATTATCATGTAAATTTGTTTTTATGAAAACTTCAGTGAGGTCCACTAATTTCTAACTGAACAGATAAAATACAATTTTTAACTGCAAAACTGAGAATCAAAGCCCCAAGTGATAATAAATTAACCATATTCATGCCTTTCCATAAAGTAATTTATCAACCTTTGGGCGAACATTATCTTAGAAAGTGAAACACCATGACTGCACATCCCTACTCTAAGAAAAAAAAAAAAGCAAATTATTCAACAAATCTCTTCATAAAACCAGCCGTATAGGGGCGCCTGGGTGGCTCAGTTGGTTAAGTGTCCGACTTCAGCTCAGGTCACGATCACATGGTTTGTGGGTTCGAGCCCTGTGCCTGGCTCTGTGCTGACAGCTCAGAGCCTGAAACCTGCTTCAGATTCTGTATCTCCCTCTCTCTCTGACCCTCCCCTGCTTACGCTGTCTGTCTCTCTTTCAGAACTTAAAAAAAAAAAAACAAAAAAACAAAAAACCCATCCGTATATATTCGTATTTAATCTTTACTTTTATTCCATCTTTCAATCCTAAATCAACAATTTATTTGTTTTTTGGTTTTTTTGTTTTTTTTTTCATTTCTTGAACAGCAATACTTCACTTAAAGAGCAAACCTAGGGGGTGTACCTGGGTGGCTTAGTTGGTTAAGCATCCAACTACTGATTTAGGTTCTGGTCATGGGTATGATCTCACAAATAATGGGATCAGGCTCCAGGCCTTGGGCTCTGTGCTGACAGCATGGAACTCAGTGCACACCTCCTTCTTTCTTAAAGTAAACAAAAATTAAATAAAATATTACTTAAAATAAAAAGAGCAAACCAAGGAACCATTAATATTTCTATGGTGTTTGAGTGTGTGTGTGTGCACGCACACCCTATATATACATATATAGGGGTGCCTAGGTGGCTCAGAGAGAGTGTCTGACTTCAGCCTTCCGCTCAAGTCATGATCATTAATTTTGTGGGTTCGAGCCAAGCATCCAGCTCTTGGCTGACAGCTCAGAGCCTGGAGCCTACTTCAAATTCTGTATCTCCCTCTCTCTCTCTCTGTCCCTCCCCAACTCATGCCCTTTCTCTCTCTCAAACATAAACATTAGGGGCGCCTGGGTGGTTCAGTTGGCTAAGCGTTCGACTTTGGCTCAGGTCATGATCTCACGGTTCGTGGGTTCGAGCCCCACGTTGGGCTCTGTGCTGACAGCTAGCTCAGAGTCTGGAGCCTGCTTCAGATTCTGTATCTCCCTCTCTGTGACCCTCTCCTGCTCACGCTCTCTCTCTCAGAAATAAATAAAACATTTAAAAAATTTTAAAAAACCTATAAACATTAAGAAGTTAAAATGTGTATATTTATAAATATAAAATATAGTTTTTATACAAAATATATATCCATAAATAATTTATCCATATAAAATTTACTGATAGGTAGACAGAGATATTGAAAAGTTGCAGTCCTATAGGAGGTTTGTTAATCTCTTAAAATATCTTCTGGACTTCATAATTTGATCATACTGTTTTATCCTGATACCTAACCAAAAACATTTACATAATGAACCACCTGTTGTAAACAATAGAAAATGATCTAATTATACTAAGGTCATAGTAAAGTAGAAATTTCTATACATTGGTTGTAGCCTCAAACTGGAATAACATTATTATTAATGTACACTTATACAGATAGTTTTAAGAGCTTTAAATATTCTAAATTTATTAATCTGACAGATTCACTTCGGATATTCTATTGTGAGGAAATAAATTCAAATATGGAAAGTATAGAAAAGTATGATGAATGAAATTATTCATGTTATTATAATATGAGAAAAAATGGAAATGACCCAAGTGTTCAAATATATGGTAATGTTAAGTCACTAATAGAGTGTTAATACAGATAATATATTTTGGAATTTTGTGCAAATAGGCACAGATCTGAGAAAGAGCACAAAATATTTATTTAATATTCTTAGCAATTAGTATTGTTGCTCTTAAATCTCTAATGATAATCCTAGGAATGCCAAAGAACATTCTCTGAAGTTCTCACTGGAGAAGTTCAGATTTAATTTTACTGAGAGACACAATGTTTCTCACCTGTTTTCTTTTAATAAAGTATATAATTTATATTAAATTTTACAACTATTTCAATTAATGTTACCCTCATGATTATATGATTCTGAAGGATTATCTTTTCATTTGTTTACTGAAATAGAAATCTAATGAAAAATGTCTCCCAGTATGTATCATATCGTCCAATTTTCTTTTCTGTTAACTGTCAATATATTTGTAGTAGTGGTTCTCACTTGAGGTGGGGGATATTCTGTCTCAGGAGATGTGGGATAATGATTTTGAGACATTTTCATTGTTACAAATGAGGATATGCTACTGGCACTGGTAGGTAAAGGCTGATAAGCATCCCATAATGCAGAGGACAACCACTCCCTAGAGCTCCCCAAAAAATGAATTATCTGCTCGGACTTATCAATAGTGCAAAGGTTAAGGAGTAGTAATTTATAGTACAGATATTTAGCACTTTTTTAACAAAAGCAATTGGAACAGTTATGTTCCAGTTAAATTAACAGTTAAATTATGAGAGATGGTAATTTATTAGAGGATGCTTGAAAGTTCATAGAATCAGCAAGAAGGCCAGAGACTCAGGTTTAAAATGACACAGCCAGTGATACCACTTTTCAGACTGTGTTGCAGAGTTAGTCTCACACACATACCAATGTCATAGGTTACACAATAACTTCCCACAGTTGGACCCTGGAGTTAGGATCACCTCATGATATTACTAGGTATTATTATTGTCAGAATCACTCCTGCCTTTAAAAACTGCGTGAAGACCTGTCCCCTCTTGCCATACATGCCAGATGGAGTATGCCCTTTCCTGCTTTTCCCTACAGCTTCTGCTAAAGTAGGAACCAGTATCTGTATTCTAGACATAAAAAGGGCAAGGAAAGCAAGTGTCTGAAGTTTCCAGTTTTGTACTGTGATAGCTGGAAGAGGTTTTAGCTAAGTTGTCAAAAGAAAGAATGAAGGGAAGGGAAGGGAAGGGAAGGGAAAGGAAGGGAAGGGAAGGGAAGGGAAGGGCCATAAATGTCTAATGCTCACTTTATTCAATAACATCAATCTGAAACATTTTTTTAAACTGAAATGTGCTCCTATTTAAATCACTTCAACAATCAAATCACAGTATATGTATACAGTGATGTCTATTTGACTGAAGTTAAATATAAATTTGTAAATATCTTATTTTTCTGCTTAGTATAGTTTAACTTAATATTAAAACCTCTTTAGAAAGTAGTTTTAAAGTATAATGACTAACAAAATACCAATTCTGTATAGATCATACTAATATAAATGTTAAATATATACATTTTAAAATCAAGATATATCGGGGCACCTGGGTGGCTCAGTTGGTTAAGCGTCAGACTTTGGCTCAGGTCATGATCTCACGGTTCATTGGTTCAAGCCCCACATTGCACTCTGTGCTGACAGCTCAGAGCCTGCAGCCTGTTTTGGATTCTCTGTCTCCCTCTCTCTCTGACTCTCCCCTGCTCACGCTCTCTCTCTCTCTCTCTCTCTCAGAAATAAATAAAATCACTTAAAAAATTAAAATAAAATAAGAAAAGATATTATCAAGAAGAATAATATGTCAGACAAGTCTGTTAAAGATTATTGGAAAATTTCCCAAGACTGCATAATAAATTACAAAAATATTTAGAGTTGAGTATATTACTGCATCCTTGTTTCATATTGCTGGAAACTGCGAAGACAAGGAGGTCTGGATATCCGCTAATTCAGCTTTCCTGTGACTTCTGGTCCTGCTCATGCTATATACGAGATGTGCCACTCCCAGCATATGATGGTTGGTTCATAACACACTTTAGCTTGTGTCTGGATGAGCATGTCTTTTCCTACATTCTCTAAAATGTCTTGGTATTTATTGTGCTGTTTGAAAGTTGTATAATTTGAAAATGTAAATAACATTTAAAAATAGTTTCATTATATCTATAGAAATCAACCATTTAAAAGACATAATGAGAATATCTTCATTTACAGTAATAATACTTACAACAAGTATCTGTAAAATCAAATAAGCAAAGTATTAAGTAAAACTGTCCCACTAATGATACCCCACTCCAAATATGGAAAACAATGGAAAGTAGAAAGTACAGTAGAAAGACATTCTCACATTAATTCTACTTAAGTTACACTATAAATTTAATACACAACTTTTTAAAATTAATCAGGTTAATTTTTAAAAATCCATGTAATAAATAAAATTCAATGTTAGCTAAAGCATTTTTCAAAAAATTAATAACAAAGTGGTACAAGCTTGCCTTTTGAAGATATTAAAATATGTTTAAGAGCTACACAATAGTAATTAATAGCACGCAAATGGATGAAAAAAATGGAAAAGAGTAGAAAATCAGAAACATACCCAGGAGAATGTGAGATTTATTATACATTAGAAGTAACATTTAAAATATGATGACAAAAGAAAGGTTATAAGTAAATAGTTTGAGCATAATTTCATTTATATCTAAAAACAAGATAAGTGGTTCCAACTCAGATAAGAAAGACTGATTTGTTTAACTAAGCATTTTTTTTAAAATTATAAGCAAAAAATCCAATATAATATTAATAGGCTATAAAACACAAAACCAAATAAACATGCTTTTATTTTTTAAGGTTTTGTTTTTTGTTGTTGTTGTTGTTGTTTTGAGAGAGACAGAGGGTGGGCATATAGAGTGAGAGACAGAATCCCAAGCAGGCTCCACTCCCAATATAGAGCCTGATGTGGGGCTCAATCTCACAATGTGGAGATCATGACCTGAACCGAAATCAAGAGACTATTGCTTATCCAACTGAGACACTCAGGTGCCTCTAAATGTTTTTGAAATATAAGGTCTTTCTGTATTGAGAAGGGATGATTTATAAGATATGGTGAAATTGTGAAACAAACTATAATATGCAAACAATGCCACCTTTTGAATAAGAAAATCAAAATATATGTGTGTATAATTACATAAGTATAAGGTATTTCGCAAAGCTGAAAACCTTGGGTGGCCATCAGATAAAGAAACTGAGTTTGAATTAGGGAAGGACACTTTTCATTCTATACTTCTATAGTTTTGGAATGTTGTATCAGGTGAACATATTACTCAGAGGATAAACACGCTTAAAAATAATATTCTCTTGGGGCGCCTGGCTCAGTCGGTTGAGCATCCGACTTCAGCTCAGGTCATGATCTCATGGTTCGTAGGTTCAAGCCCCACATTGGGCTCTGTGCCGACAGCCAGGTCAGAGCCTGGAGTCTGCTTCGGATTCTGTGTCTCCCTCTCTCTCTGACCCTCCCCTGCTCATGCTGACTCCCTCTCTCTCTCCCTCTCTCAGAAATAAAGAAACATTTAAAGAATAATATTCTCCTTTCTAAAGTCAGATTATATACATTATTTTCATGTTTGTCTCTCTCTTGTCTTTCTCTCCTCTCTATTCACTTTAAATTAAGTTAAATTATTGATTTTATACTATCTTCTACTCCTCTTATATTCCCAAGGGGGGGAAAAAACTGATTACCTACTCTTACTTCTGCCCAGCTTTGGTGTTACTTTAGAAGTGCATTCTTTTTTTTTTTTTTTAATTTTTTAATGTTTTATTTATTTCTGAGAGAGAGAGAGAGAGAGAGAGAGAGCATGAGCAGGGGAGGGTCAGAGAGAGATGGAGACACAGAATCTGAATCAGGCTCCAGGCTCTGAGCTATCTGTCAGCATAGAGCCTGACACGGGGCTCGAACCCACAAACCATGAGATCATGACCTAAGCCGAAGCCAGATGTTTAACCAACTGAGCCACCCAGGTACCCCAGAAGTGCATTCTTTCTAAAACAAAGGAAATACAAAGACTGGAAAATTTAGCTTTCTCTTTGATTATACATATGCACGCAGATTGAAAGACGACTTTGGATCTTATCAATATGAAGATAATTACATAAAATATTGAAACAAATGTCTTTATAGTTCAGGTTAAGTATTGTTTGCACTTTCAGTTTGTATCCCATGCTAGTAGCTTTTCAAGACCTAAAGAGGTAAGAGACCCCAGCTGGAATTTTCTGCTTTCTAACAGAAGCCTAAAAAGAATCAAAATACTGTTGCCACCAACGCCACTATCACCATCACTACTGCCATCACAACCACCATTAAAAACAGCAGCAGCAACAATGATTTTGATAACCCAAGTGAAAATTCTAAAAGTGAAGAGAAAGCATTTAGTAATTTAGTGCTCAGCCATAGTTAGAGTCTGATGCAAAGGGTAATTTGTCTGTTATTCTAGCACTTGTTAATACTTCATTTAGACCTAAAAGGTTAATACATAACAAATTTAGGTGAGCTTACCATAGTTAATTGTTCATTTTCACTTCTACAAAATATTATAATACATAAAAACTAAAAATCTTATCAAGTATACAGTATTTAAAAAATGCTATTGTATTATATAAATATAGATCACATTATTTAAAATATATAAATGAAGACGGATTTAAAGTTCTGAGTCACATTTTATCATAAAGAGTTCATGCTAAGTTCTAATATATAGGATTTGTAGAATAAATGATCAGAAATTTATGGCAGAACCAATTTCTAAACAATATATAACATTAAAAATTCATCCATTACAGTGCAAACATAATGAAGTGACATACTCATAAATTTACTGCTTCTGAGATTTTAAATGAAGTATCAGGCATTTCTATAGCCATTTGTGGTCCAGCAGTTACAGATTTAGTGTTAATTCTGAAGAAGATGTATTCAGGTGTATCCAGAGAAATGTGACTAAGAGGGCTTCACCTTTGTTTTGGTAGTTAACTCCCTCCCAATGATTTTCAGAACAGCTTGCCTTAGGTTATAGCAGTTTAATGGAATAGTTGGCCATTTTTACCATCTACTTGAACTTACAAATGAGAGAATTTAAACACCCCACATGGGATTTTACTCCAGTTGCCCTCAGAATAAATTCAAATAATAATGATCATGATTACCACTTTAAAATGAAAATAGGCAAATCTACTGAAATAATTAACATTCTAAACTTATAAGAGGAGATGAAAGTTGAAAGAGTAGCGCCCCACAATGTGCAATATGAAGGCAGCATAGGAACCCACTGAATTACATTAATATGGTTAAAATCAAGTATTCAATTTCTACATTTAAACAATAAAAGCTTTTATCAAATGTGAGCCACCTTTGTCACTGAAATTTTTCAGCAGGACAAAGTTCTCTTTGAAATTTCATCACCTGTACTATGAGCACCTCTCCTGGCTATCCTTCAAATTCCATCCCAGGCTTTCTATAAACCCATATTCAAGACAGCAGCATAGTCCTATTGCCTTAACTGTTCATAGTTTACTTTTGTCTCTCCCACCCAACTAAACCCTAAACTTGATATGATCAGAGTCATTTTGTCTGTTGCATTCACTGATGTATTCTTGGTCTTGGAACATTGCCTAGTATATGGTGGGTGTTTGACAGGTATTTATTAAATCAAATGATCAATACATGCAGTAGAAACTGATGACTAAAGCTCATGAGTCTTTCCCCTCATACATTAGATATCAATATTTTATGTTACATTTTTAATGTGAAAAAACCCTCTAACTTTGAACTATATATATCATAGGTGCTAACTTCAGGTGAAATTGTAAGGTGATGTATACAGCTTGCTAACTATAATGTCTGTATGTATAGACAAAATATGGTACAAAAAAAGTGCCAAACAAGTGAAAGATTCTAGTAAATGGTATTGTATACTATTTTAAGTTTAGAAATAAATTTAAATTATAGTTCATAGAAGTATAATGGTGGTGCTTTGTGATGATTATTTAATTATGATGATTATTCCATGTACATTTTTTCTTTTTAAGAAAAATGATGGTTCGAACATATTGCCCATTTAAAAATATTCTTAGTATGTTATTAATTATAAGAAATTTTCCAAATATATAAGTATTTCAAATTTCATATATATATCCTTGTATATATATATTATATATAATTATACTTATATAATTATGTATAATAAGGATATATATAAAGTATATATATGTAATGTAACTTCAGTGTAAAATTTTTGCATGTATTTAGTTATAATTAATCATAAGATTATGTTTTTGATACTATAAGCTTTTTAATATANATTGATAATATATCTTATAATACATTACAGTAATTATTATACATATTTTCAATATCTGAAGCTAGAAGGCATTAAATTTTTATATTATTTTTCTAGTTGTTCATTAATAGTGTGTGTAATATGTTTATTTTTAAAAATTTAAATATGTCCTCTTCATCTTGCCAAATCCTCTCATTAGTTCTAATAACTTACTTGAAGATTATTTTAATTTTTTAAAGGTTTGTTTATTTTTTACAGAGACAAACAGAGAGACAGAGAGAAAGAGACTGAGCATGAGATGGGAGGGACAGAGAGCAAGGGAGACAGGGAATACAAAGCAGGCTCCAGGCTCTGAGCTGTAGTACAGAGCCCAACAAGGTACTCAAACCCAGGAGCCGTGAGTTGCTGACCTGAACCGAAGTCAGATGCTTAATGTCTGAGTCACCCAAGCACCTCCATTTTAAACTCAATAGGAAAAAAAAAGGCAAAACAGAAATAAGAAAAACATAGAACAAAAAGAAAACCAACAAGATAGTAGACATATATCAAGCCATATTAATAGAACAACAGATGTAAATAGCAAACAACCCAATCAAATGGCAGATGTTTTTCAAATTGCCACTGCCAAATTGCCATTTGCCATTGCCAAATGTGTGTAAAAAAAGTGACATCCAGATATATGCTGCTTACTAAAACTTAAATATAAAGAAGAAAATTTATTTTAAAAATAATAGCATCGGAAAAATAACCTGCTAACATTATTGAAGCAAGGAAACTGAAGTCACTATATTATTATCAGAATAACTAATTTCAGAGTAAAGAATTTAATAAGGAATGAAGATGGTCATTTCCCAATGATAAAGTGATCAAGTAAGAAGACATAAAAATCTTAAATATTTATGTGCTAACAAGGTATCAATATATATGTAGCCAATCTTACAGCCTATAAAATAAATACCACCATTCTATCAATAATGATTAAAACAAAGAGACAGGAAGTCAGTAATATTACTGAAGTTCAATGAGAGTCATTTTTATATCATCCATTTTATTCTCCTCATTGTAGTCCTAGTACCCCCTACGTTCTTGAACATTTGTAGACTATTCACAATAACTGTTAATTTCCTCTTCCAGATTATATTTTTAATAAAATTTATGTTCATGCTTACTGATTCATTCCTTTCTAAGTCATGAGCCGTATTTCACATCTTATATTTGTGACTACTAAGTTTTGATAAGATGGTAGACTATGAATTTTATATTGTTGATTCCTGAGTATTGTTGCAATTCCTTTAAGTAGTATTGAATTTTGTTTGGATAAAATCCATAAGGTATTTTTTCAAACTTGTCTATAAACAATTTTTAAAAAGAAAGGCTTATAATCCAGGGACAATTTAGCTATGTTACTAAAGAGTCACCTCTCTTAATGTTCTACCTCATGCCCTGTGCATTTCAACGTCTTTCTCATCTACCTTATGACAGCATGTACTCCCAACTCTCTGAGCTCTGTACTATTCCTTTCTGAGCGTCTCTTCCTGAATGTTAGGCACTTTACCCTCATGCACAGATCTATATTTAGGTCAAGACTCTAGGGGACCTCTCTTGAGCTTTCTGGAGAATTCCACCTTTGAACCTCTTTCCTCTCTAATAACCTTCAGCTGAATTTCTAGCTTTCTTCTGAAAACTACATCTAAACAGTAAACAATTAAAATTCTAGAGTCTATCATGTTTCCTTCCTTTCTCTGAGAATTTATAGGCCTTTAATGACTGCTTTCTAATATGGCATATGTGGTGTACTCTAATTTTTCTTATTATTCATTTTTTAAAGCAGAAGGATAAGTCTATTACTTTGTTTACCATCTTGATCTGAAGTGTAAGTCCTTATGTGATGCTATAACAAAAAAATTTCCATTATGCAACTCTGTCAAACTTCATCATCTAGAACAGATATTTGAAGTGTGATCTGACTTTCAGAAGTATAATAAAATAGCATCTTATATTTTGAGTATTCTTTGATATCTAGGTATTATTATGGGTCTTAATGTGCAATATAATATGTAACTTGAATATGCGACCTGAGTTTTGTCACTAATGATACAGTGAACTAAAAGTTCAGTTTTGTTTTCTTGTACAAGTGTTGTTTAAAAGCCTTGCTTTCATTAAAAATTATAATTTTACCTACTTCTTTAGCTTTTTAAAGACTTTAATTTTTAAACTTATTTTTTAGGATATTATATAAAGTAAATCGTCCCTATTTTTTTTCTGTATGTTAACCAACTGGAATTTAATGAAAATTGTTCATAATTTTTGCATCCAGTAAGTCATTTGAGAAGGTATTTAAATAATAATCTAATAACTCTATACCCACAAATTTGACAGCATAGATAAAACAGACCAGTATCTTGAAAGACACAATGTGCCCAAACTTACACAAGGAGATATAAACAATATAAATAGGTTCCTTTATTTATTTATTTATCAAGTAATCGCTACACCCAACTTGGAGCTCCAACTCATGATCCCAAGATCAAGAGTCTCATGCTCTACCGACTGAATAGGAGAATTTCTATTAAATAAGTTAAATTAATAATCAGTAATATTCCTAATCAGAAAGCAACAGAAAGGCCCAGCAAGACCTAGATAGGCCAAGATATGTTAACTGGTGAATTCTACTACACACTTAAGGAAGAAATTATACCCTTGCTCTACAAAATTTTCCACTAAATAGAAACACAGCGAATACTCTAATCCTACAAAGCAAGCATTATCTTAGTACCAAAACCAGAAAGAAACAATGTTAAAAAGAAAAGCTACAGATCCATACCTCTCATGAGTATACATTTAGAAAATCTAAAACAGGGGCACCTGGGTGGCTTAGTCGGTTAAGCGTCCGACTTTCGCTTAGGTCATGATCTCGCGGTTCGTGGGTTCGAGCCCCGCGTCGGGCTCTGTACTGACTGCCAGCTCAGAGCCTGGAGCCTGTTTCAGTCTGTGACTCCCTCTCTCTCTGACCCTCCCCTGTTCACGCTGTCTCTCTCTCTCTCCTAGAAATAAATAAAACATTTAAAAAAAAAAAAGAAATAAGTAAACATTAAAAAAAGACTAAAAAAAAAAGTTTCCAACTAAAATCAAGAACAAGGCAAGGATGTCCTTCCCACTAACCTTATACACCACCAAACTGGCAGTCCTATATAATGGAAAAAAGAAAGGAAATAAAAGGTTTATATATAAATATAAATATATGAGTGTGTATTCCTAATATATGATTTTCATCATAGAACATACCTATGGAGGTGTTATATATATGAGATATATATATGCATAGGAAATATGTATTGATATTCATAGATATTGAAGATAGGTATGGAATATCTATAATATTCTCCTCTCTAAAGTCAAACTATAATCATTAGCTCTTTTCTCTCTATTTATTTTGAAATAAGTTAAATTATATGAATGTCACATATGCATATTTTATATATGTATTTTAGAAATGAAGAAATAAAACTTCCTTTGTTCAAAGATATTTTCTGTCTATGATGACAATCCCAAAGAGGCAGAAACAACAATAATGACAAAAATCTCCTGGGACTAATAAACAATTATAGCAAGATTTCAGGGTATATACAAAATACAAGGTGTATAGAGGGTACACTATAAATATACATATATATGTATATACATGCACAATACCACATATCCTGTGGTTTTTCAGTCTTTATTATTATTATTACTGCAAGAATAATCTTCCCATTCATTTACCCAATTTTAGACACAGAGCACAGCAGATCCAAGGTACTACCTGGCTTGCTGCTATCTATTTTCATTCCCATGTAGTCCTAGGAGACAAAACTCTGTGATCTTATTGTAACTATATATTTAAAATTTTGTAAATAAATATTTACCTCTTTTTTATTTTAAAGACTATTTTTAGAAGAGTTTTAAGTTCCAAAAATTAAAAGGAAGGTACCGAGATATCCTAAATACTCCCTACCATGATACATAGATAGCCTCCGCATTATTTATTGTTGTTTTGAGAGTGGAAAAAGAAATTCAACAATGGATCTGACAGTTTGCTTTAGGAAGTACTACCTGATAATACTGTATTTCAAAACTATTTTCAAACTTTTCTTCTGAGAATTCTCAATAGGATCCAAGGTTGATTCACTAAGACCTAAAAGTTAAATAACATGAAATTATTTAAATGGTTACGAAATGCTTTTTTTCTCAGTGGTTTCCATTTTAAAAGACATTGAGTTTACCAGTAGTAATCCCAACACTAATCAAGCAAATATCCTATTATCTTCATTAGGTTTTCATTATATTTGCATTTAAATACTTGTTCTTTATAAGTATCTTCCTGTTAACATTTTTACTTCTTTTAATAAATTCTAAACAAGTGACAAAAAAAAATTTAAAGGCAGTGAAAACAAGTAGCTGTATTTCCAAGTATGAATATACCGGCACCAGAAATAATTGTAATTCGATGCTGCTCTAATATATCTCCTGGGATGGACATTTTATTTTTTTTTTTAATGTTTTTATTTATTTCTAGGAGAGAGAGAGAGAGAGACAGTGTGAGCAGGGGAGGGTCAGAGAGAGAGGGAGTCACAGACTGAAACAGGCTCCAGGCTCTGAGCCGGCAGTCAGCACAGAGCCCGACGCGGGGCTCGAACCCACGAACTGTGAGATCATGACCTAAGCGAAAGTCGGACGCTTAACCGACTAAGCCACCCAGGCGCCCCAACCTGGGATGGACATTTTAAAATCCTCCCATAGTATTTCTTTGGTTTGTCTGACAACTTAAGCACTTAGATTTTCGGAATTGGTAAACGTGAAAAATAACTGAATTTATTCCCTGCATACACCTTTAAAATGATTCCTGGGTAAGGCTACATCTTACAGGTAGGTAAATTAGTTGTCAGAAAAGTGGCAGAGATGATCTAATCAGAAACCAGGAACAAGTAGCAATGATCTCAGGAAAATGATCTTCTCTATCTGGAGCAATTGAAACACTACTTCTGCTTTCTCATGTTAAAGCCAACAATCCCTTGGTTCCTGATTCAGTTGATGGGGAGATAAGAGTCATAAAATTTTAAATGAAATGAGGAGGTAAATTTAGATTAGGTAAATTATAGTAAGTCTCCTGTGAACAAAGTGCAAAGAGAAGTAAGGAATAATTGTTGAAATAAAACCTCCATTAAAAATTAACTGTACAATCTTCCAATTAACCTAAGAAGCAAACAAAATTGAAACGTGTTTATATTAATCTTCAAACTATACAACAAAAGTAAATGCCATTAAGAATAATTACCAATTCATTTATTAGGTGGCACTTACATTAGAGATGAATAAGAATATCAAAGCAGTCACATGAATAAATATTTTAGATGTGTAAATCAAAAATAAAACAATGCTTAATATTATTCACCTATATGTGGTTGTCTATATGCTTAAATGTGAAGAAGCAAAAGTAGGGGGGGTATTATGTTTGAAATTTATTAAAGGAGATGTACATGTTAAGAAAAATTGAAACAAAAATTATGAGAAGAAAATATGGAAACTCAGGTGGTATTTCAATGAGAAAATGCCTACAGTGACAGGTGAATTATTTCCTTTTCTAAATCTCTTCTTTTTCACATATGGTCACATACACATCACATGTGTATTACATTGACATATGTAATGTACGTTTAAACATAAATGCATGCAAATTACAGCAGCACTGTATTTGGTAGAAATCATTTCACCTAACACCATTTCATAACAAATCATGTCACATAATAAGACACTATTTCAGGCATATTATCATTAAGCAACTCAGATGTATAAAGCAATGGTATCTGCATATAATGAGGATAAATAAACTAGATATATTTTTGCGTCCTTCCAGAGCCACCCTTCCCTATCCTATCCTCTTCCACATGACCTGATCTGTACAGATCACATCAGTGAGTTTATATGCCCCATGACTTCCTGTTGGGTTCAGAAAATGAGGAATAATGGCAGAGGATTGAAGGGACGGAGAAGAGAGAGGTCAACGTATATAGTCCCCTGATTCTCACCATTTGAGCCTATCCTGTGCTTGCTGCGTCCCTTCACATAAGGCCACTAATCATCCCAAAGTGGTGTGTTTTACAGAATTCTCTTATCTTTTGAATTTCAAGCCTCTCCCTCCTCTCTAACTTTTGGATCCCAAAATGATCATAGTTGTACTAATGCCAATCTAAGTTTGAGAACTATTCATTATGGTTCTTCTCCACCCAAACTTGTAAAGTTATTTTTTGTAAATAAATTATGAGTTACTAAAATTTGTACATCCTGTTTTCCATTGGATCCTGAATGATAAAATAAGAAAATAAAGCTGATCAGGGGCACCTGGGTGGCTCAGACAGTTAAGCATCCGACTTCAGCTCAGGTCATGATCTCATGGTTCATGGGTTTGAGCCCCTCGTCGGGCTCTGTGCTGACAGCCAGCACAGAGACTGAAGCCTGTTTCGAATTCTGTGTCTCCCTCTCTCTCCAATCCTGCCCTGCTCACGCTGTTTCTGCCTCTCTCTCTGTCTCTCTGTCTCTCTCTCAGAAATAAATAAAACATTAAAATTTTTAAAAGAAAAGAAAGCTGATCATTCTCATGCATGACCAATGCAAAGAGTGAGAATGGAAAATCTTAAATAGAAAATACTTCTGAGTATGTATATAATCATCTGCAAATTGTTTTGTTCAATAAAAACATATATATATATTTATTATATATATATGTTCATATATATATATGAACAAAAAGTATGCTGACAACTATCATTATGATGATCTCTTATTAGAATTACTATAGGTATCCCTGATTCTCATACAGCATTTTCAATGTAATTTACAACCTGCTGAGGAAACTGTAAGAATTGACACGTCCATTATCTAGATAGTCTAGGTTAGCAGCTGAAACGTGGTTCATGAAACTGCATTTTAAATATCACCACAGGTGATTATACTACAACTGCTCCAAGTACCAGAATTTGAATAACATACATGGACATCAATAAGATTTTTTTAAAAACAAAGAAAGCAAAATAACAGATAACAATGCAATACTCTTAGCTACTTATTATAGGCTGCAATGTTGCACTAAATACTGGCTTGGGAACTTTTGCCAAACTACTCCTGCCTTCTTTATAAAATGATATAAACAAGAGGCTACGACAAAATGATTCCAGAACATGTTTATAAAGAAAGATGTCTTTCTCTGGTCAAAAAAAAAATGTACTTAATTTCATATGGGGCGCCTGGGTGGCTCAGTCGGTTAAGCGTCCGACTTCCGCTCAGGTCATGATCTCACAGTTCGTGGGTTCGAGCCCTGTGAAGGGCTCTGTGCTGAAAATTAGCTCAGAGCCTGGAGCCTGTTTCAGATTCTGTGTCTCCCTCTCTCTTTGAGTCTCCCCTTCTCTGTCTCTCCCTCTCAGAAATAAATAAAACGTTAAAAATTATTTAAAAATTTCATAGATGGCTTACTCTGTTTCTGTGGCCATATGAGGGACCACCATAGCCGAGACACAATAGAATTATTTGTTGGGAGATTTTTGATTACTGATCCAACTTCTTTGCTGGTTATGTGTCTGTTCAAATTTTCTATTTCTACTTGTTTCAGTTTTGGTAGTTTGTATGCTTCTAGGCATTTATCCATTGCTTCTGGAGCACAATTTGTTGGCATATAATTTTTCATGATGTTATACTTGAATTTCTGTGGTGTTGGTTGTGATCTCTACTCTTTCATGTGTGATTTTATTTATTTGGATCCTTTCTCTTTTCTTTTTGATAAGTTTGGCTAGGGGGTTGTCAATTTTATTAAATCTTTCGAAGAACCAGCTCTTAGTTTTGTTGATCTGTTCTAATGTTTTTTAGTTCATTTCCCTATCATTTATTTCTGCTCTAATCTTTATTTTCCCTCTTCTGCTGGCTTTAGGCTTTACTTGCTGTTCCTTTTCTAGCTCCTTTAGGTGTAAGGTTAGGTTTTGTATTTGAGACTTTTCTTGCTTCTTTAGGTAGGCCTGTATTACTATATACTTCCTTCCTTTCTTGCATCCCAGTGGTTCTGGACCATAGTGTTTTCATTTTCATTTGCTTCTATGTATTTTTTTTTTAAATTCCTTCTTTAATTTTTTGGTTAATCCATTCATTTATTAGTAGGATGTTCTTCAACTTCCATGTATTTGCGCTCTTTCCAATTTTTTTATTGTAACTGATTTCAAATTTCATAGCATTGTGGTCTGAAAATATGCACGGTATGATTTCCATATATTTTTACTTGTTGAAGGCTGATTTCTGACCCAGTATGTGATCTATTCTGCATAATGTCTCATGTGCACTTGAAAAGAATGTGTACTCTGCTGCTTTAGGATGAAATAGTTTGAATATATCTGTTAAGTCCATCCTGTCCAGTATGTCATTCAAAGCCATTGTTTCCTTGTTGATTTTCTGCTAAGATAATCTATCCATTGCTGTAAGTGGATATCAAAGTCCCTTATCATTATGGTAGTATTATGAATGAGCTCAGTGGGGAGCCCAACATGGGGCTTGATCCCACAACCCTGGGATCAGGACCTGAGCCAAAATGATGAGTCAGATGTTCAACAAGTAAGCCACCCAGGAATCCCAATATTTTTCTATTAAATTTTAAATCAATTCAAAAAAATTTTTTTAATGTTTGTTTATTTTTGCAAGAGAGAGACAGACAGAACATGAGCAGGGGAGAGGCAGAGAGAGAGAGACGCAGAATTCGAAGCAGGCTCCAGGCTCTGAGCTGTCAGCACAGAGCCTGACATGGGGCTCAAACCCACTGACTGTGAGATCATGACCTGAGCTGAAATCGGACGCTTAACCGACCGTGCCACCCAGGTTCCCCTAATTCAAAATTTTTAAAACATGCCCTAGGAATTATAACTTAAGTTATTGATTTTCTGTTCCAGACTGATTTTTTTCTAACAAACGATATACATAAAGTGGTTTGTCAAATAAATAATTCATCAATGTGACACAAAATAATTCTGCATATTATCAGTGTTGTATATATTACAGTTTGACAGGCATTAAAAAAACTGTACAGTATTTTCAGATCTTATTGATCTCTAACTTTGGGAATTTATTAGATTCTTAAAAATTTACTATTTCTTCCATAACAATTTTAAATGATAAACAGCATAATAATACCCTTGATGACTAAATATCATGAGAAATGCAACTTGCAATTCTCCTTCAAATGGAGTTGTTTTCAGAATTTAACTTTAAAAAATGGATTGGAGTTGTCTGTCATAACATGATTAATGAAAAGTCAGTCATGATTAATGACATATCAAAGAAAGAAAGATCTATCAATATACAACACAAGCTCCTGTTGAGCAGACCTGGTCAGATTACTTGAATATACGGGAGAACTAAGCGTATGGTTTAACTCCATGCGTTTTACCCACTGCAAAGTATTTCAGTATGTGTCTTAGTGGAATTCACCCTCATCTCCTTTCATGTTTTGTTTCGTTCTAAACATATGAGTACAGAAAACATTGATAAACCCTTGTATTATTTCCTGATCAAATACTTACATGTATTTTTCAAATTAATATTGCATTTGTATCTACACACACATTCATATAAAATTACAAAACTACAGATTAAAGGTTTTTATCATAAAGAGTCATAATCATCTTCTTTTAGGATAAATAATAAACATGAACACATCTTTACTGGCTGAATATTTCTATATATAACATTGAAAAAATTCCTGCTATCTATCACATGGGATTTTTATTCAGGCTGAAGAGTTACATGCACTATATTACTTCAGCTAGAATACATTCTTTGGTTCTTAAATTTTTTTAGAACTAGTTGTGATTATTGTGAGGCAAAATTTACAAAATGCTAATAGTATCCTCTGTATACCCTAATAACTTACATTATCTCACCTGAACCCCATGGATAACTCTGATGTAATTATTATAAGAAAGACATGATACTTTGCCTATATTTAGAAATATCTCAGTAATAATATCTTCTAAAGTTCAGAAATAACAGAAGTAAACTAGTGAATTAGGAAAGTAGTAATTTTTAAAAGTTTACTGTGCACATACCAAAAATACAGTTTGCAAATCAAGAGTACTCAAAATAAATATAGTATGAAGCTCTTAGGTAAACTGTTATAAAGCGGCATATAGCAACTAGATAGTGACTGTTTATTCTTCACAATGATTGGTTATAATCTTAGAAATTTCTTGAGTGACAGGGAATTGGTTAGTGACTACCTCAGGTCAATTTTGGGGAAATGTGTAAGTTTCGCTTGTGAATTCCAGAGTCATAAGCAAAATACGACCCAGGTCAAGTTAGTCTTGCAAAATAAGCAAAATTAAGCTTTGTTTATATGCCTAAACTGGCTTTGTCTGCTCAGAGAATTTGCAGTGCAATCTCTTTTTGATTTTAAGACAAAATTTGAACTCTGATATGACTATGTATTTTGGTGAAATACATTTAGAAGTATTCACATTGAATCATTTGCAAAGTCAGGCAGAATTAAGAAGTGTATTAAAGTTATATTTCTCTCAAATACATGACATTCAAAAGCATTCAGTTATTATATTCATGCAAAGATATATGTGTAAAATAATATATTAATTGTAATGCTCCCATTGCCCATAAAAAACAGTGACCAAAAAAGGCTTGGGTTGAGCATCTTTTCACATACTGGTTAGCCATTTATATGTCTTCTTTGGAGAAACTGGAAAACAATATGAAGTTTCTTCAAAATCTTAAACAAAAATTATCATGTTATTCAGTAATTCCACTACTGGATATTTACCAAAACTAAAAGGAAACACTGTTTTTGAAGAACATATGTACCCCTATGGTTATTGCAGCAGTAGTTACAATGGCCAAGATATGGAAGCAAACCAAGTGTCCAACCATAAATGAATGAAAAGACATTATGGTGATATGGTGTACACACACACACAAACACACACACACACACACACACACACACACACACATAGAGCCAAATTTTAAAAAAATGAGATCTTGCCGTTTGCAACAACATGGATGGGCCTAGAGGGTATAATGCTAAGTGATATAAGAGTCAGAGAAAGACAAACCCCATGTGATTTTGCTTGTATATGGAATTTAAGAAACAAATGAAAAAACAAAACAAGGGAGAAACACAAAGACAAACCAACAAACACAGACTCTTAAATACAAAGAACAAATTGGTTTTTGCCAGATGGAAGATAGTAGAGGGTGTGTGACACAGATAAAGCTAATTAAGAGTATACCTGTATCAAAGAGCACTGAGAAATGTATATAAATTTTAAATCATTGTATTGTACACCTGAATCTAATATAGCGCTGTATGACACTTTCATTTCACATAAAAAATAAAAAATAAGAGAAATAAAATGTAAAATAAAAATAAAATAAAACATAAAAGCTTAGATTGCTTCAAAATGAATTTCATTTTAGTTTCTTACTTGCTTACACCAACTCTTTTCCTCAAGTTACTAATTATTACCCCACCTCCATCAGGAGCGAGTACCTAGCAAACATGTTTTTATAGATAATAACAGGAGTTTTCCCTTTATCTAAATTGAATCAAGTTCCTCTTCCATTAGTTTACTTTCCTGAGTCAGCCATAGGCTGCCAATATGCTTGGAGTTTATACTAATTCTTCCATGCTCAGAGTATATATTTTTATTATAAGCTTCAGGACATGTTTCTATGTCTTGCAAAATTATCATTGCAGATGATAAGATGCATTTCAGGCAAAGTGAATTCTTTAAGGTAAATAAGAGTATATGAGTAAAAGACATCTAATGATTTGGAATACTGCAAATAAAACTGAAAAGAGGTGGAAGCAAATCCTAAAAGCCTTGGTTGCCAGATACTGAATATTATCCTGCCAGCATTTGGAAGTTCTAATTTTGGGTTATCTACAGACTGTGTTATAGTTCTTGCCAGCAGGAGGGATCGAGCCAGGGGAACAGGCCATAATGTGACTGGCACATCCTCATTGGGACCAGGGTCTAGACAGAAATTTCCATCCAATTTTGTAAATAATCACTGAAAATTTTTGGAAAATGTGTTTAAGATTATTTGGACAAACACATGAGATCTTTTAAACACATATTTTTTAGCAGAAATAATTTTGAAATTCAGTATTGATTTAATCTCCCATTACATCTTCACAGGAAATATAAAAGTACAATGTGATGAGTTTTCAGATTGAGATATTCAGCACCATAAAGAATATTCTAGAGTAGGCAGAGAGAGTGGTGTATGCTATTAGTTAATGACAATAACAAGTCAGGTGTTGTACTGAACCTTTTATCTGCACTTGTTATCCTATCAACATATACAATAATCTCAAAAATTAGATTACTTCAATGAAGCTCAAAATCAAACACATATCTTCATTTCACTAACATAGTCTTCATGTCTAAAAATTATCTGGCTTAATCCAGCTACTCCACATAAATATTCTCCGGCCTTGAATTTTTGTTTCTACTACATGTATTCTTGACTGAGACTCAAAAAAACTGCAGAACCAAAATTACATACAGGAGAAGTGGATATTCCAGATTACTCAGGAAACTGCTAACAGCGACACATGAAGACAATATCATTTTACTCCAGATCCAGGTACTTTTAACTAAAGAGATTTTTCTTATCCTTTTTTTCAATAGATAAAACTATTATCTTAATTTTAGCTATTTTTTAATGTTTATTTTTGAGAGACAGGGCACAAGAAAGGAAGGGACAGACAGAGAACCAGAGACACAGAATCCAAAGCAGGCTCCAGGCTCTGAGCTGTCACCACAGAGCCCGATGCGGTGCTCAAACTCATGAAACACAAGATCATGACCTGAGCTGAAGTCAGACACTGAAACGATCACGCCATCCAGGCTGCCCTAGTTTTAGCTATTTTTATACCCTGAACTAACAGAAATTTGATTCTCACTTACAGTAGTCTTATGCAGAGGACAGGGTGTTGGCTGTTTCTTTTTTTCTTTTGTTGTTTGTTTGTTAATAACTTGTCCTAAAACTAACTTAGGTAGTGATTCTCCACCATCCAAATAGAAAATAACTTTCTAAATAAAATCTTGAATTTGACTGAGAACATGTAAATAAAATAACAAAAAAACAACTTTTGTATTTCCTTCTTAGAAGAAAAAATAAGACTCATCAGTCATGCTTGCTCACCACATGGAGGCTGGCACCAGAGAAGGTCCCTTGAGGTGAGGTTAAGTTGAACTGGAGTATGAAGTGACAGAAAGGGATATTATCAGAGGAGTGAATGTGTACTGCAGTATAGAAGGAATCCCAAAGTCCATATCATTGGCATACGCTAAGCGTATGAGGAACATAACCTCCTTCCTTGAGAGGAAGCAAACAGATCAGGAAATAATAATTGAGTGAAATTAGTTAATGGTATCAGAATGTATCAGTGATGGCACTGGTGTGTTACATATTGAAAGCATGTTACAGAAATGGGTGGATTATTGTAGGCTCACTGATGAATAGACTGTACAACTGTTCCTGAACTCAAGGCCTTTTTCCTGTTCTTCTAATATGTCCAATTCCTGCTTTCTCGTTTTGTATTTTCTGTAAACCCTACCTAGAAGCTTGTATTCTCAGATATTTGTATTGTATCTTCTTGTTATTCAGATTTTAGTTCAAAATTCATAATTTTAGAAGTGTCTTCTTTATTATCATATTCAATTCCTATAACTACTTAGTGCCAAAGATACTTTACTACATATTTCCAATAGCACCTAACATTTTCAAAAACAATATTTTTATTTCCTTCTGTGTGTTGTTTGTTTCTGCCCCAAGAATATAAGCTACATGAAGGGGTTGTCTGCAATGCCAACTACTCTATTTCAGAATGCTAAAACTGCCTAACACGTAAGTAGGCAAAAGTAAATATTTTAGTAAATGAATTCGTATTCGTCAATCTTCATTACATTCTTCTGTAGAAACAAGCAACTCCCAAATCTCAGTGGCTGACACACAAAGTAATTTCTTGCTTTGTTTTATGTTTGCTTTGAGTCAGCTGCCAACATGCCCCAAAAGTCTTTTCTTAGACACAGGAAAAAGGAGCCACCCTCAGCTGGATCAGGCAGCTGTTGTGGCAGAGGCACTGGCAAAGAATACAATGATACTTAAAGGACATCATTTCAGCTCACATTCTATTGTCCTAGCATGTCATCTGGCCAAGGTTGATTTCACTAGGAGTTAAGGTAATTCACATGGTAGCAGTCAGAATTGTACAATCCTGGTAACCTGTTAAAGCTGCAGGTTGATCCGTGTGGATTAGACTAGAACACACCTTTCTGTGCCCACAGAAAGGGGGCCAGATAAATGTGAACACTAATTCAATCTATTGTAATATTAGAATGGATGGAGAATAGGTACAGCAAAAAGTCACAGAGAACATTAGTTTTTGAGTGAGGCTGAGTGAATTCTAGGAAATGTTAACTGGCCCTAAACTCTCAAGCACAACTAACATGCTGGCCTGGCCTAACTAATATCAGAAACTCCTAAATATATGTATTTCATGAAACTAAGGTATCATCTACTCTAAGACAACACCATTATTCTAAGTAACCCTATGGGGGGGGAGGGGAAGCTAATGAAACAAACACCAAATAAAGAAGCATTTAGCAGAGAAAATAAAATGAGACTAGCAATAGATAATCAACAAATATGGTAGTAAATATTTAGTCATTAATAATTAAGGCTTTTAATACTTTTCCAGAAGCTAAATACATTTACTGATAATAGAGAAGATAAGCCCTTCAAATTAAAAGACTAAATAAGTTTATGGGAGCATATTTAATCACTTCAATTAAAATTCTTATAATCATCAGTTAATTTTGATCTATAAATAATTACTATTTCTAAGAAAATATTACCTATGTGTCAATTGAACAGCTATTGATACTTCCCTGTGGGAAAAACAGTGGGAAGCTAGATGGAAAATCTGATTCTTATCATCATTCTTACTAACAAGCAATACTACTTCACAAATAAAGGTTGGCCTCAGTGTGTTTCAGTTTCATATTCCATACAGTGGACTGGGTTAGACAAGTAATTCTCAAGCTGTGCTTCATGGAGTCTTAGGATTTTCCTGATGGTATTCAGGGGCCATAAGGGTAAGGAGATGTGAAGGGAGTAGGAGAAGAATATCCTTTACCTTTTCATAAATAGAAAAGTTTGTTTTTTTAATCAAATCTATGCAACGAAGTCCCAAGTAACATTGCATATAAAAATAAAAAAGGATAGGACTGGCTGATAAAAAGTTGGAGACTAGACTAGACTAATTTATATACAAATACTCACATATAAATTAAAATGAAAAATCATATATATGAATCTCATGATTATTGGGTATATTAATCTTAGGGACTCGGACAAACCAGTAGATTGGGGTCTGACACTTAGCTGAGTTGCACAGTATCAGCTAAAAAGTGTTTAAAGACACTCTCTGATTATTATGATATATATTGTGCCATGAGAGTTAATTCTAGTAGATCTGGAGTTGCCCTAGCCATCTGATTGATATAATAGATGTACCTGTGATAATAATCCCTCATCAAGGCACCAATTTACCTGTTGTTACATTGTAACTATTTGCATAAAGATCGGTTCAAGTTTGTCAGCATAGGTAACAGGGATTGAAGATTTACAGGTATCTCTTTGAGACCTGTAAAAAGGCATTGACACTGGGGCAAGCTACACAGTAAAATCAACCCTACATGGTCTATAGGATATAAGAATTTTGAGCCTCCACTCTATACTGGAATCCCTGGTTCCATGGGGTCCCATGTATGAAAGAGTGACCTTGACCCAAAAGAGAAAGCACATCATGGTCCCCCTCCAAGCGAGGATGGTTGGAGATTGTACTTAGATTCTCTGAACTCTTGTGTAAAATAGCTTTTCCATGTGATTGTTCTTTCCTAAGAAATAAGTTGCTATGTGGTATAATTTTCTTGTAAGAAACCATAGATTTGTAAAAATTATTATTTTGGTCTTGAGTCATTTGTGTAGCAATTGAACCCTGCTTAACTGCCACCATTAATATGTACATATCCACTCGCTAGATGACAATAGGGGAAAAAGCCCAAATATTCATGAGATAATACACTTAGGACCCTGAAAGAGAAAGAAAATATGGATGATATTCTCAAAGTAGATAGAGGTTGTCTTCTTGGGAGACAGAGTGCCCAGAGATGGCAGGGCGCAATCAAGAGTCTGGTTAGCCAAACTAACCAGAGCTGGATATCTGTTCTGAATTTATTCTCTTAGTAATCCTAACCAAGGAGTTTAAACACTTCAAGGTAGCTATGTAAAAGGAAGGAAAGCTTCCACATCATGGTCCTACACTGTTAAATATTACTAAAAAATTATATGTATATTTAGCTATTTATCCATATAATTGCTTGTCTATCTAAGTATACATCTATGCATATCTAAGTACTTATCTATTTTGGTATATCTAGACCTATAATCACCTGCATTTTACTGATCATTACAAAAATTAAAAAAAAACAAAACGATTGCCCTTGAAATTAAACTATTTGATATTTCTGGAAGCATCATCTCACTAAATAAAATTCTTGATCAATTATGGCAAAACTTGATGATTCTTTAGCAAATTCTAGATAGTAGCCAAGGAGATTTTGTACATTTAATGAAAAAACAATTAAAAAGACACTTAAAAAAGCAGACAAATATACAAACACATGAAATAGAAGAAAATATCTATCATTAAATATTAAATATGTGAACTCCACTTTTTCAAATAAACTTGAAACTTCAAAAATGTATATGATCACCTGTGGAGTAGCACAAAAGTGTTAATGCAATATCAATCTGATTTGGAAAGCATGGAACATAAATTATTTTTCCAAATAATACACGTTTGATACTTGTCCATTATTTTGTTAATAATAAATTCATAATATGGAAGTAATCATATTCAGGACATTAGAGGCATAGAAATATAAATCAGAGCTACACTGTACACTGGGGTTCACGGCAGTATGGGCAATATTCATGTACAATGACAATTCATGTAATATTAACAAAGTAGAGATAAAATGTTTCAGGTATTTTAATGTAAAATAAATTACTGTAGCCCTGGACATCCTGGAAAGTGACACTCAAGAAATTACATCGAAGCCTTAAAATTTTATGACAATTTGGACTTATACAGAGGTGGGGGAATGGCATTACATTTAGAGTAAACAGAGCAAGAAAATTATAAGCATGGATAAAAAAGGATTAATATTTCTTTTAAATCTTACCTGTTTGAAACCTCTTTTTCAATAAGTTAATTAATACACTTACTTACTTTTTGAATGAATCTACATATGTGTACCAGAGGGCCACATCTGTATGGAGCCCATAGGGCTCAACTCATAATGGAGAGATCATGATCTGAGCCAAAACCAAGAGTTGGACGTTTAATCTATTGAGCAAACTGGTGCCCAAAAACCCTCTGTTAAGTAACCCTCTTTTGCAATCTGTGTCTTATTCTCTTAATGTTTTCTGCCTCCCTCAAATGATCAACAACTTATTGATGGTCTATTCTAATTAAGCTTTTATTCTCAGGCTGGATAGGAGATATTCCAAATAATAAGATAAATATAGGTGATTTTTTAAAAATTTTGCTTATTTTGAGAGAGAGAGAGAGAGAGAGAACGCACACCCAAGCAGGCTTCACGCTGTCAGTGTGAGCCCAGTGTGGGACTTGATCTCACAAAATGTGACATCACGACCTAAGCGAAAATAAAGAGTTGGATGCTTTACCAACTGAGCTACCCAGATGCCGCAGTGTGTAGATTTTTTTTTAAGGTTTTTTTGTTTGTTTGTTTGTTTTTTTCCCTAGGAGAGAGAGGGGGAGACAGCGTGAGCAGGGGAGGGTCAGAGAGAGAGGGAGTCACAGACTGAAACAGGCTCCAGGCTCTGAGCTGGCAGTCAGCACAGAGCCCGACGCGGGGCCCGAACCCACGAACCTTGAGATCATGACCTAAGCAAAAGTCGAAAGTCGGACGCTTAACCGACTAAGCCACCCAGGCGCCCCTGTGTGTGATATTTTAAAATGGAATTTGAAGAATTTAAAATGGGTAATGTAGTAATTTTTTTTTTTAATTTTCTTATTTGATTAGAGTTGACACACAATGTTACATTAGTTTCAGGTGTGCAAACATAGTAATTCAACATCTCTATATGCTATTCTGTGCTCACCGGAAGTGTAGGTACCATCTGTCACTACACAACACTATTACAATATCATTGAATATATTCTCTATGCTGTGCCATTCATACCCATGACACATCCATTCCATACTGGCAGCTTGTATTTTAGTGGGGGTAATCTAGATAGAATAATAGTGAAGGATTTTCTGAGGATGAAAATGTGATCTGAGAAGAGATTTGGCAAGAAGATGCAACAGAACGGATGACAATGTGATACAGGTGAAGTAGGAAAATAATCGCATAAAATCAATTTGAGGAAGTAGGTATGGTCTTCAAGTTTGAAGGAGTTTGGATTTACTCTAGGTAATGTGAGAACATGAGAGCTTATAGGGAAGAATGATAGTATAAACTAGATTTTTATAGGTCCTCTGATTGCTATGGATTGTAGAGGAGTTAAAAGTGAAGCAAGGAAATCTGATAGAGGTTGTTGTTGAAGCTGATGTAAGAAATAATGGAGACTTAATTAAGTAAATTTTGGGGAAGTGGACAGAATTGGTCACCTTTGAGATACATTTTGAGAGTAAGACAAAGTCATAATGGTAAAACAATGAGATGAAAAAATAAGAATAAAGACTTCATTGATTAAAAAACAAAATATAATCTAATTATCTTGGTTAGTATAAAGGAATTATAATTTTAATTATAAGTAATAATTATAATTACTTTAATTTTAAGTAATAATTTAAAATATTTCATTATAAAACATTGCAGAACAGGTAATAAGAATTTTAGATAAAATGGACATTTGTTAAAGTGTACAAGGCTAAAGTATACTGTGTTCAGGTTGGATGGAAGTAAAATAAATTAGAAGCAAATGTTAGAATAGTAGCAGTCACAGTGCTGTTAACAGAGAATCATCAAAATTGTTTCAGAAAAGAGCATGGTAAATAAACTTTAAATAAATCTGTTGCTCTTAGACTGATGCCTAATGTGAATGCTACTATGTTCTGTGCAAAATGTGAAAAACAGTGTTGCTGGATCAAAAAAAAAAAAATCAACATATTTTTCTGCAATAGGGAAAATACTAGAATATTTATGCCATTAGCATTTCTCTGATTAGCCCAAAACACAAAGAAAACCAAAATGAAGATAAGCCTATCAATTTCCAATATTCTATAAATTGTGTTTTATGGCATTCCAAATACTTCTATGTCATGAGTCCTAATACACGAACACATGATTTGAAGCAGGAAATCATAGCACCATTCCATCAATTAGGATTACAGTTTTTATGGGACTGCAGCATCCAACTAGAATTTTAGTATTGTTTGGGATTGAAATATCACAGTTTCTGTTAAGACAGTGATCACGATATGGAGCTAAATCTGGTAATTCTTGAAACTGTATAATGAACAAAACATGTCAGTCAAAACTTGAAAATTCACAAGATATTCTATTGCTATTTTACACAAAACTCCTCTGTTCAGCCCAGACTCCAAAGAAAGTCTGCCACTTTGCAGACAACCATTATCCAATTTTTCAGCAAGTACTGCTGGGATAGTTGTTCCTTTATAGGTCAAATATCGCTTCCAACCAGTGGTTATTTATAGCGTTCTACTTTCCTGGAAAATGCTGACACTGCAGTGCTACGTTTAACTTGTGAGCTCAGATAACAGACTGAATTGATAACATTAGTTCCAGCTTTTACATTTCACCTTTCTTCCTTCCTAGTCCATTTTTTGTGAATCATTCTATCTACCTACTTGCACAAATGTCATGTCTATCAATTCAGGGAAAGATCTGTACCCTATTTCTGTGCTTACCCTGGAGCATGTACTTTACCTTGAAAGACACAAAATGAAAATAAATTGTGTCAGACTATTTCTCTAAGCAAGCTGATAAAAATGCATGGTGCTCTTATTTGTGAGGGTTTTCTTCTTTCCAAAGTCTCAGAAAAAGCAATGTATGCAGGCCTATTCTCATTCAAGTTTAAATACTGACCAAATACTGACCAGAATATGTAGTATGCCTAACACAAATCTTTCAACTATTATTGGAACCCACTTAACCCTACAGAAAATCTCATACTGCCCCAAGTAGCAATAATTTGGTTAAAGACATTTTAGAACTTGTGCAGGTTGCATATGCATTCATAGCATATATAATAACTCTAGTTAATTTTTCAGAAGACATACGCTATAATGAAATATGACTAACTGAAAAAGAAATAATAATTATATTATTATTATACTTCTCTAGATTTTAGTGCCCTTTCAGGAGTTACATACCTAACCATTCCAACAACCCTGAGCCAAAGTCTTTGCATGGGCTTGAATTGGGGCAAATGAATACAGTTTTCAAGATAAATAAAGGCACATCTATAGACAAAGTTCAACTGAGTGATATGATATACGCTGACATCATCCTTACAGAAAAGATGGAAGAATAATAAAGTGAAGAATTTCACAGCTGACAGGTTCATCACCGACCTTCTATTAGCTTAGTTTGTTTTTAAAAGGAAGTCTATAAAGTATTCACAATAGCAAGCTGTTAGAATAGGCACAGTTGAAACTATAAAACTCGTTTCAATGCAGTAATCTGAACAACTATTTTTTTATCATATAAAAAAGAAATTAAGTGATATTTCCTTCAGTAGATTCTCATATTTATGGCATCTACAATCCGTTTGTGTGAATAAACAACTTTAAACCCTTCATAAGACCCGGGCAGAAACACGCTAGAGTTTTGGGGCACCTGGGTGGCTCAGTCAGTTAAGCGTCCAACTTCAGCTCAGATCATGATCTCATAGTTCGTGGGTTTGAGCCCCACATTGGGCTCTGTGCTGACTGCCAGCTCAAAGCCTGGAGCCTGGTTCAGATTCTGTGTCTCCCTCTCTCTCTGACCCTCCCTTGCTCACGCTGTCTCTCTCGCTCTCTCAGAAATAAAAATAAAAAATAAAAAAAAGAAAAAATCAGGGGCTTTACCTTATCACATAAAAAGAAATATAAAGGTGGTGGTCCAGTGCTAGTCTTAAAGCCCTTTAGTGTTTTTTTACGAACCCAGACTTCTTTCTTAGTTATTCCTATTCATGCTTATTTATGCACAGTTCCAAGATACCTATAGGAGTTACAAGTCATAATGTTACTATTGCAGGGAATAAGGTAAAAGAAAGGAAAAGGCAATGAACAAAAGATACATGCTGGCCAAGTCAGTCAACCGCCTCCCATATTACCTTTAACAAACTTTTATGAAAAATCCACTCAACAGTTTTTCCTTACATACATGAGACAGAGATTAATCACATGGCAGCAGCCACTGCACGGAAGAATGCAGAATAGCTTTTTAGCTGGTCACTTTACTGAACCAACACAAGTATGAGCTGTTAACAAGAGAGAGAGGAACACTGGGCTACAAGACCTTTGTTCCCACCATACAGATTAAAAGGAGGTAAACTCAGCTGAATACCATCTGTATTTTGGATAGACATAGTTTGTTAGTTTGTATCAAAAAACCACAAATTCTCTATTATGACTTGGCTCATCCTCCTACATACAACTGAAATTATCTTTGCTTCTATCTCCATGTAGCATTGACCAACATGGCCTGCTTTCAATGCCATCTCATCCACGGGTTCAGAATCTGCTGAACCTACAAGTAGTCATTCTATTTTTATAAACATATTATTTCGGCTTTCTTGAACAGATAATCTATCATTTATTAAAACAATTAATTAAATTAAATCTTTATCTAGCATTTAATAACCACCATCTAGATAGTGGGTTGGTACAGTTCTAGATTCTCTTGACTATATTAACCTAAGAAATCAGTACATTTAATAATTTCCACTTAATAAGATGGCAAATTGAAGCTGTTCCAGCTATGTATATATATTTACTGATAACAAAAGTCTAGGTCAGAAGCAAACACAGCATGCTTCAGACTAGTAAAGCATTACTCACGGAGAAGACAAAATGGAATGCTTTTTGTTACAAAAAAATAACTGGGATATTCAATATATTGATTATACTTCACAGATTTACTTTAAGCTTTCTAATCATTATCCTCCTTAAGAGGCAGGTGAAAAGTATGTTTTGCAGGACATGAAAAAAAGACAGATGGGACAGGATATCTTATCCGATAGGATTATCTCCAAATACTGTACTCTCAAAGGTAATTATAAGACTGTCTATGTCTTGTCCTCTTTCTAATTTCTGTTACACAAAAAGGTCTACAAAGAGGTTCGACCAAGAAAAGTTCAACTGAAAGAAAGCAGAAGGAAATGGTCTATTAATTTAGAAAAAAAAATTCAAGTTAAAATTACTTAAAACAATCAAATAGGTATATAATAACAGTTTCAATGGCCAAAATCATTAAAAAATACTATACTTTTCAAAGAATAGCCCTCAAAAATAATAGACTTATAAAAAAGGATTGAATTGACCTACTATGTTATGAGGAATTTTAATAGACTTATGATTGTAATTACTAGATCAAGGAGAAAAAAATCATTAGGACAACAGAAGACTCTAGAAGTTCAATTATTAAGATTGATCTAATGGAGAAATATATTAAGAACTTATATCATTGATTAGAATATACACAAGGAAACACTTTTAATCAATGACCATATGCTGAGACATAAAGCTGGTCTTCAAATTTAAACAGAAGTGTGTATTATACAAAATACATTTTCTCACTATAAGGGACTTATATTTGATATTTACAAATTTTTGAGAGCCACATATATTTTTATTTTTTAATGTTTATTTGTTCTTGAGAGAGAGAGAGTAGGGGAGAGGCAGAGAGAGAGGGAGACACAGGATCTGATGCAGGCTCCAGGCTCTGAGTCATCAGCACAGAGTCCAACGCAGAGCTTGAACTTATGAACTGTGAGATCTTGACCCGAGCCAAAGTCGGATGCTTAATGGACTGAGCCACCCAGGTGCTGCCACAGATTTTTAAATAAAAAATCTTTTGTAAAACATGAGTAAATGAATAAATCATTACAAATTTGAAATACTTGGAATTTTATCACAGTAAAAACAGTTTTAAACTCGTAGAAGGCGATAAATGTTTCTTAGACAAAAAGTTATAGTCTTGAATGTTTTGGGCAAAAAAAACATATAATCTAAGCTTCTAATATTTGAAATAAGAGGGGCACCCGGGTGGCTCAGTCAGTTAAGCATCTCAGGTTTATGATCTCACAGCTGTAGGTATGTGCCCTGCGTCAGGCTCTGTGCTGACAGCTCAGAGCCTGGATCCTGTTTCAGTTTCTGTGTCTCCCTCTCTCTCTGCCCCTCCTTCACCCTTACTCTAACTCTCTCACTCTCTCTCCCTCTTAAAAATAAACAAACATTTTAAAAAAAGATATAGGAAAAAGAACAATAAAGAATTAGGAGGAAGAAAATATTAAATGCAAGTGCAAAAACTAATAGAATGTAATCATATATCCAAAAGAGATAGTCAACAAAATTGATTATCTGGAAAAATTATCACATAGAAAAATCTCTATATACTGAATACAAAAAACTGGTTAGAGTTTATACAGGTTATTAAATGTTAAAAGAGAGCCACCCCAGGTACTGCAGATATTAAACAGAAACTGAGAGAATATTATGTATACTATTTTCTGATGTACAAAAATATGGATGAAAAGAGGAAATTACCAGAAAAATACTTAATACTGAGTTAAAAATAGAAAATATTAATCCTAGTAACATTAAAATTAAGTAATCCCCCCTTCAAATACCATAACCATATATTTTAAGCTAGCTGTGAACATGCTCAACATTTAGACCACAGGGATCTAGATGTTACAAACCTTGTTTACAGAATACAAAATAAGGGAGCAATCTGGAACTCATTATTCTAGGAGCACAGATTTAAAAAATATTAATGATAATATATTAATGGAAAACTAAACTGATTAATGACAT
>NW_027533117.1:724964-831483 GCF_008692635.1 Crocuta crocuta
GAATCTTATATAAATAACAACTGTCCATTGAGACTGAGTAAAACATTAGCAACTATCAATAAGTTATAAAATAATAAGTGACAAAATTGGGACACTGGATTTCCTAATCTATTGATTATTAATAGTCAAAAAATGTAAAAAAAAGTACATGAGATGGAAGAATTCCCTTGAAGAGCACAAATAACTAAAACTGCCTCATAAGAAATAGAAAATATGTCTAGTTCTTTAACATTTACATGTATTGCATTCGTTATTTAAAACCTTTCTGGAACTTCTGTCCACACACAAAGTTTCTCTTGGATATTTACAACATCTTTATCCATAACTGCTAAAACTGTGAAGCAACCAAGATATCGTGCAGCTGATGATTAAATGATAGTACATTCAGACAATGGAATAGTATTCTGTGCTCAAGATAAATGAGCTATTAAGCCATGAAAAGACATGGAGGACACTTAATTTTATCTTACTAAGTGAAAAAGGCCAATTCTCTGGAGAATAGTCAGAATCCTGACTATATGACATTCTGGAGAGAACAAAACTATGGAAACAGCAAACAAATCTGTGACTGTCAGGGTTTCAGGGATAGGAGAGATGAATAGATAGGAAAGAGAGGATTGTTAACACCATGAATAAGTTCTTTGTGGTACTATGAAGGCGGATACATGCCGTTGTAAGTTTGTCCAAACCCATAGCATGCACAATACCAAGCATGGACCCTAATGTAAAGTATGAGCTTTGGGTGATTAAAATGTGTCAAAGAAGATTCATCAGTTGTAAGAAATGCATCATTCTTTCAAGAGCTGTTGATAATGGAGGAGACTTTGCATGTATGGGGGCAGAGAATATCAGAAGTCTCTGTACTTTACATTTTCCTGTGAACCTAAAACTACTCTAATAAAATCTTAGAAAACAAACCTTCCTCAAAAGATATTCATATTTCACTGATGAATTCTATCAAACATTTAAGAATAAATCATTTCCATTCTGTGATAGGATTCCCTCCCTCACCATCTAAAAATATTTCACATGTACAATGAATCATAGAATGTCACTTTACTTATCATTAGGGTTTTTGACACTGTAAATGGCTAAGGATCTTAAGAGAATATCACATTGGATCTAGGGTGGACCCCAAATTCAATGACTGGTGTTCTCATTAGAAGAGGAGAAAACACAAAACACACAAAAAGAAGTCCATGAGAATATGAAGATAGACCTAACCACTGCTAAGCCAGGCAATGCCAAGGATTGCAGGGAGCTCCCAGAAGCTGGAAGGGGAAAGAAGCCAATGTATCTACACAAACTCTTTGAGGGAAGACTGAGTACTTCAAAACTATGATCTAGTTCTTTTTACTGCACTTTTCTATAAATGTGAGGCAATTCCTGAATAAAATTAAATTATATATTACAGAATTCAAAGAATTAACAATATAATTATGTTGTAAAATTCTGACAAAAAATAGTTGAATATGATAGGCAGGAAACAGCCAGTGATATTTAATATTTTCATTTCTTGGGAAAAAACACAGACACCAGCATTTAATGAAAAATATTCATACAAAGTATGTTTACTACATAAATATTTTAAATTATCTCATAATATGTAGTAAGTCAATAGTATGATCTTTGAAACATGTACTTTTCACTAGTATTTTAAATGTAAATAGTTAAAATGTATTTTTAAAAATCATCTTGCAAAAATTAATGTCATTATTTAAATGGAAAAATAATTCTATGCAATTTATTTGAAGAGAAAGATTTTTTTCCCATTACATACATAGGGTCTGATCTATAAGTGAATGTTAAAATCAATTTACAAATTATACATTTTATTGAGAACTTACTTAAATAGAGTACGATTTACTCTTTTAAGCATACAATATTATGGTTTTGAAGTATATATATAGTCATGTATCTATCATCTAATTCAAAGTAACAGTATCAAATTAATTACTTTTTTGACTTGCAAATTCCATTCAAATGTAAATATTGGTGAGTTTAAATATTTGCTCATCCACATGACATTCAATATATCTTTAGCAGACTAGAGGCTATAGGCTTAAATTTTAATATTCTTTGTATCTTTCTCTTTGCAACCTGTTATTTAAGAGAATTTGTATTTTGACAAGAGCATACTAGCACCACTGAATCCAATAAAGATTACTTTTTCAACACTTCTTAAATAATACATACCATGAAATAAACTTTAAAAAAATTGTTAATAACACTTTTTTTCCTAGTCAAGGTTTTCCCATTATTTTCCCATAGGAACAAATTATCAATCAATCCTGAAAATTATTTCTCTGTGTTATTCTAGATTTCCTGGCCTTCATAAGGAAACCCATTTTTCATTTATTGTAAAGTAAGATTTTTGTAAAAATGTAGTACATAATCTTAAGTGTCATTTTTTATATAACCCTCTCACTAGTAAAATGGAAGGAAGATAAATTGTAATCTTAAAGAACAGATGGGTATTATTAAAACCCTAACACTCATTTTATGAAATATTTAATTCCACAATGTTTTGTTATCTTATGGTGTTTCTTGATCTGTTACTATTATTTTGTATTTAATAACAAGTATTTTAGAAGAATAGTGCATACTTACAAATCTGTTTATATTAGCACAACAGGGAAAGTAAGTGAAGAAGAGCCTTTAGGAACAGTCAGTACCAAAACAACTAGTTTCTGAAATTTGAAAAAAAAGAAAAAAGTTGATGGATGAGATTGATAAAATCTCACCTGGCAATTAATAATGGAATATAGTCTTAAAGTTGCACAGATAGCTTTCCCTGATCTGAATACTTTTTAAATAATCGATTTGTAAGAACTGACAGTATTAGAATATTTTATGTAGCTTAGTTTCTATAATTAAATTGACCTTTTTCTATTGCTCTGCATTTACTTTCTCTGTCACTGGACTGAAGAATGGTATCCTTACTGAGCAGTGACATCTGACAGGTATCCTTTATCATTGAAACTTTAATCAAAAGCTAGTAGATAGATTCAAGACCACTTCAAATCTTTTCTATGTGAGGATAAATGTATTTTTAAAAGAACAATTAAATAATTGTTTAAGAGATACTCAAAATCTCACATGTTCTACCATTATCTTACGTCAAACTTGTGTTTGGTGTCAACAGAACTCTCTGTCCACTTTCTTCTTTCCTTCTCTCAGTCCTTCCTACTTTTGACCTTACTCATTTCAGTATATGTCATTTATTCAATACTTATTTAGCAATACTGTAACTTATGTCCTTTATTTTTCCCCTTCAGTTGCTCTTATAGGCTAGGGAAACAGATAAAACATGACACTAGCCTTGCCCTGACATTTATGGGTATTTGCCATGAGCTTTTTTATAGGTGTCTGTATACTGATCAATTATTAGATTTATAAATACAAATGTGAAAGGGGGTATAGAGTTTTTTTCTAATTGAAAATTACTGTGGGATTTTCTGTATCTTTTTAGAAGGTAAATTTTACTAAAAAAATAAACATTTTAAAGAATATTAAAAATATATGTGAACATGTTGGAGGTGGTATGATTTAAAACACTTCATCAAGATTCAGTATTTCATTTTATTCCACATATATTTTTGTTATGTTCCAAAAAGAATGTGGGAAACAGTGATTAGAAAAAAATATTGTATATTTAATATTCAAGACCTTAATTATATTTTTTATGTCAATCTCCTTAGTAAGTCAAATGCCAAACCTCCTCTCTGTAAATTTAGTCATGTATATTAAAAGTTGCAGCTTTTACCTAGGAATATTTAGTATTCAGTTTCACTGCAAGTATTCATACATTTAGAAAGAATGTTCTTTCAATATTCACAAAGCACATGTATAAGTACAAGTTAAATGCGGATATACCAAATTTATTAATGCAATCTAAGTAAATAGCAGTCTTATATTGGCAGATTTGATATGTGTTGTTAAACTGCTATAAAATTAGAATATTGCCATATTTGATTACTATCTCCTAATACTCACTGAAATCTCCAGTGTTTCAGTATTCTCTATAGAATACCATTTTTATAAGTACTTTAATAGAGAAAATATACAAAGATATGTGAATGTTTTTATGGGAATACTTCAACATGCATTCAATACTTAAAATCTTAATTAGCAAAGACAATTTTTTATTGTAGCAAAACCAAACTATTCATAATTTTACAAAGGAAGTAAGCTTATATGAAACTACCTGTACCCTAACACCCAGCATGAATGTGCTCGCCAATACACTCTTAACCATTCTGCCAAGGTCAAAGCAAACTGGAATAAATTGATCTATGTTTATAATACTTGTCATGAAAAACAAAGATGAAAACTCTCAGGGTAATTAACATTTTGTGTGGTTTAAAATTTACTTTCAACTTGTAAGAATTAAATGTTTGCAACATCATCTTTTAATTTTTGAGTGATTTTGTTTTGGCATTTACTTCATGGTTTTTAAGTCATAAAATACCACAAAATTTTACAGACTAGAGAAATGAAGACTGGGAAATTATTTTGATGTAGATTCTCATAGATTATGAATGGCACAGGTGAGAGTTTAATTTATGTTAAATACTCTAAAGTGTCTTTCTATTGTATGATACCCCAAAATCTGCATATGATAGAACAAATTTCAGAGAATCATAAAAATTTTATACATGACCTATTTGTATGTGCTTTAAATAGTTTAGTATATAATTGTCATTTTTTCCTTAAAGCAAAGTACACTCATCTGACATCACTTTCTAAAGTTTTTAATATCAGTTTTAAAAAATTCTTACCCATACCTAATCTGACAGAATTTTATTTTGTCCTATTTATCAATCCTTCAGAAACATTCCAACTATTTTCTATAGAAAGAACAAGTTGTATTATTTTATAGCCATATTTCATTAGTCCATAGGAAATAAAATTATTTTAAATGTAATAACATCTAAAATTGATATAAATAGCTCTGTGAAACCAATAGCTAGCTCTTGGTAAGTAAAATACTCAAATACTGAGAAAAGAACTCTATCTTACATTGAGTGATTTAATAAACCTTGTCAGCATCAGGAAATAGGTCTTACAGCACAATACAAAGCACGCATTAATCCATAATGGAATCCTATTTAAAAAATCTTCCATTATATAGCAAAAATTTGAGGTTTGAAATAAATATGACACACAGTGACAAAATGTCATAAATTTCAATAATAACATTTGGACAATACTACAAGCTCATTTGTGTGTTCCCATATCACATCAGAGTACCTAAAACCCATTAGATGCTAAGTGAATATTTGATGAATGAAGAGTTGGGTGATGATGTATACAATATTTAACTTTCAATCTAAGAATAATTCATTAATTTTATTCAGCATATAATTGAACACCTACCTGAGCCTGGAATGTTTGTAAACATTGGAAACAGAGTTATGATCATGGTAGAAAAACCCTGCTTTCATGAAAGCTACATTTCAGTGCATGTGATAGACAAAATGTAAGATACATTGGCAAAATACTTTAAAAAGTAGAATGTTAGATAGAAATGAACTATCGCTAAACTGTGTAGTGACAAGCGCATAAAATTGAAAGCAAGTACTAATGGTTGATGAATTTTAGTACTCTTGCATACTTGAGCAGAAGCAACTTACAATACAATGCCCTAGTAACTAGACACATTAGAAGGTGATAGCAGAGAGCACATTGATAGATAGATTTCTAACTTCCTTCTGAATGAAAAACTTTGATTTTTTCTTGGTATCTAGGTACTCTAAAAACAGTTCAATCTAAAAAATATATTTTTATTAGTAAGAGAGTGGGGAAAAGGAGCAGAGGGAGAGAGAGAGAATTTTAAGCAAACTCCACACCCAGCATGGCCTCTGGACTGAGGCTCAATCTCATGACTCTGAAATCAAGAGTTGGTCACTCAACTGACTGAGCCACCCAGGCACACCCCGAAAAGTCATTTTTTAAAAACCTTATACCTCAAGTGTGACTATTTCTCATTTAAGTTTTTTGTAGTCAGTACCAAGGAAAGTTTGGTTAACCATGGCATGTTAATGAAACTTCTGTAGCTCTTGGTACTCAATTCTTTAGGGATTATTTAAAATATTACCAAGTGAACTTTATAAGAAAGATCTTGAAATTTCAGAGGAAAGATAGATGAATAATTTTAAGTTTTTAATTTTAATTTTTATTTATTTTGAGAGAGAAAGCATGTGCAAGCAGGAGGGGGCAGAGAGAGAGAGGAAGAGAGAGAGAATATTAAGCAGGTTCCACACTGTGCAGAAACCAACTAGGGACTCGAACTCATGAACCATGAGATCATGACCTTAGCAAAAATCAAGAGTCAGATGACACACTTTTCATTTTTTATCTTCAGTATTACCGGTGACTTCATTACCATTTTCAAGCAGAAATTTTGTTTACAAATTTATTACATGCCTTACAGGTCAATTAGATTATCCTCTTCTATGTAAAACCTTGACTCTTCCATTAGAGTTGCTTTTGGTTTAATAATTAATGTTATAGTATNAATGATATATACACTTAAGTATTCAGTAAGGCAAAGAAAAAATCTAAAGAGATAGCATTGTGTAAGTCATGATGGAGCTGTTGGGATAAATATGGAGAGAATAAACATAATGTGAAAAAAAAATCACTTTGAAAGTACTCTGAAAGTTTGGATAATCAAAATATCTTCATTGTGATTCAATTTTTTCTTTATAGCAAGTGCTCATCGAGACACATTATCTAAACTCTTTCTTAAGGACAGTAATGGGATTTTAAAATGTATAGGGCTTATTGTTTTTGTTATTATTGTTGTTTCTTTATATTAATTGAATTTTTTATTTGCTGACTAAATGTAAACTGGATGGTTTGAGATTAAAACAGATTTTTTAAAGTCTTCTGCAATTAACTTTTAACTTCAGCTTTTCTAATTTCTGCCATATTTCTCCTAATATATTAGAAAGCCAGTTTTAAAAGTGTAGAAGATATACAAATGTCAAATAAGAACACGAAAAAAGGTTTTCAGAAACTTTAGTCATCTGCACAACGCAAATCAAAACCACAATGAGATATAATTTACTGCCACTCAAAGAGCTATATTTAAAACATAGCCAATTGGGGCGCCTGGGTGGCTTAGTCGGTTAAGCGTCTGACTTTCGCTTAGGTCATGATCTCGCGGTTCGTGGGTTCGAGCCCCGCATCGGGCTCTGTGCTGACTGCCGGCTCAGAGCCTGGAGCCTGTTTCAGTCTGTGACTCCCTCTCTCTCTGACCCTCCCCTGCTCACGCTGTCTCTCTCTCTCTCTCCTAGAAATAAAAAAAAATATAAAAAAATAAATAAATAAATAAAACATAGCCAATAACAAGGGTTGGTGAGGATGTGTAGCAATTGGAACCCTCCTACTGGTTGGTGGGAGTGTAAAACATTGCAATTGCTTTGGAAAATGGTTTGGTAATTTCCCAATAAAGTTGAAGCATAGAATTAGTACAGACTCAACAATTCCACTCCTAAGAATATATGCAAGAAACTGAAAACATGTACACATGAAAAATTGACAGAAATGGTCATGGCAGCATTATTTTTGACAGCCCAAACAGGAACACAACCCAAATGCCCATCAAATGATGAAAAGAGAAATAAAATACAGTGTCTCTATACCCTGTAATAATATTTAGACTTCAAACCGAGTGCTGATATATACCACATCATGGTGGAATCTATTTTTAAATATAATTTATTGTCAAGTTACATAACATACAGTGTGTACAGTGTGCTCTTGGCTTCAGGAGTGGATTCCCATGATACTAACATAGGATACCCAGTGCTCATCTTAACAAGTGCCCTCCTCAATGCCAGTCACACACTTTCCCTTCCCTGCCTCATCAACTCTCAGTTTGTTCTCTGTATTTAGGAGTCTCTTATGTTTTGCCTCCCTGTCTGTAACTATTTTTTCCCCTTCTTTTCCCACAAGGTCTTCTGTTAATTTTCTCAAACTCCACATATGAGTGAAAACATATGATATTCGTCTTTCTCTGACTTATTTCACTTAGCATAATACCATTCAGTTCCATCCACGTTGTTGCGAATGGCAAGATTTCATTCTTTCTCATTGCCAAGTAGTATTCCACTGTGTATATAAACCACATCATCTTTATTCATTCATCAGTTGGTGGACATTTGGGCTCTTTACATACTTTGGCTATTGTTGGAAGCACTGTTATAAAGATTAGAATATGTACGTCCCTATGAATCAGTACTCCTGTATCCTTTGGATAAATTCCTAATAATGCTATTGCTGGTTCGAAGGTTAATTCTATTTTTAATTTTTTGAAGAAACTCTACACTGTTTTCCAGAACAGCTGTAACAGTTTGCATTCCCACCAACAGTGCAAGAAGTTTCCCATTTTTCCACATCCTTGCCTACATCTGTTGTTTCTTGAGTTGTTAATTTTAGCCACTGTGACTGCTGTGAGATGGTATCTCAGTGTGGTTTTGATTTCTATTTCCCTGATGATGAGTGATGTTGAACATCTTTTCATGTGTTTGTTGGCCATTTGGATGTCCTCTTTAGAAAAGTGTCGATTCATGTCTTCTGCCCATTTCTTCACTGGATTATTTTTCAGGTGTTGAGTTTGGTAAGTTCTTTATAGATTTTGGATACTAACCCTTTATGTTAAATGCCATTTGCAAATATCATCTCCCATTCTGTCAGTTGCCTTTTAATTTTGTTGCTTGTTTCCTTTGCAGTTCAGAAGCTTTTTATCTTGATGAGGTCCTAATAGTTTATTTTTTGCTCTTATTCCCCTTGCCTTTAGAGATGTGTTGAATAAGAAGTTGCTGCGGCTAAGGCCAAAGTGATTGTTGCCTGTTATCACCTCCAGGGTTTTGATGGTTTCTTGTCTCAATTTAGGTCTTTCATCCATTTTGACTTCATTTTTATGTATGGTGTAAGAAACTAGTCCATTTTCATTCTTCTGCATGTTGCTGTTCACTCTCCCGAGCATCATTTGCTAATGAGACTGTCTTATTTTTCCATTGTGTTCCATTGTGTTCCTGCTTTGTCAAAGCTTAGTTAGCCATATGTTTGTGGGTCCAATTTTGGGTTTTCTATTCTATTCCACTGGTCTGTGTGTCTGTTTTTGTGCCAATACCATACTGTCTTTATGANTAGCTTTGGCTATCCCAGGTCTTTTGTGGTTCCACACAAATTTTAGGATTATTTGTTCTAACTCTGTGAAGAATGCCAGTAAAACTTTAATTAGGATTGCATCAAATGTATAGATTGCTTCAGATAATATTAACATTTTAACAATATTTGTTCTTCTAATCCATGAGCATGGAATGCTTTTCCATTTCTTTGTGCCTTCTTCAATTTCATTCAAAAGTTTTCTATAGTTTTCAGCATACAAATCTTTTACATCCTTAGTTACATTTATTCCTAGGTATTTTATGGTTCTTGGTGCAGTTGTAAACGGGATCAATTTCTTGACTTCTCTTTCTGTTGATTCATTATTGGTGTATAGAAATGCAACCGATTTCTGTACATTAATTTTGTATCCTGTGACTTTGCTGGAATCATGTATCAGTTCTAGCAGCTGTTTGGTGGAGGCTTTCACGTTTTCCATGTAGAGTATCATATTGTCTGTAAAAACTGCAAGTTTTACTTCTTCTTTACCAATTCTGATGCTTTTTATTTCATCTTGTTGTCTGCTGATACTAGAATTTCCAACACTATGTTAAAACAATAGTGGTGATAGCAGACATCTCTGTTGTGTGTCTGATCTCAGGGGGAAAGCTTTCAGTTTTTCCCCCTGAGGATGACATTAGCTGTGGGTTCTCATAAATGGCTTTTATGATGTTTAGGTATGTTCCCTCTATCTGGACTGTCTTGAGACTTTTTATTAAGAATGGATGCTGTATTTTGTCAAATGCTTTCTCTGCATCTATTGACAAGATCATATTGTTCTCATTCTTCCTTTAATTAATGTGATGTGTCACATTGATTTGCAAATATCGAACCAGTCCTCCAGCCCAGAAAAAAATCCCAATGATCATGGTGAATAATTCTTTTAATATACTGTTGAATTTGATTTGCTATTATTTTGTTGAGAATTTTTGCATTCATTTCATCAAGGATATTGACCAGCAAATCTCCTTTTTAGTGAGGTCTCTGTCTGGTTTGGGAATCAAGGTAATGCTGGACTCACAGAATGAGTCCGGATTCTTTCCGTCCATTTCTATTTTTTTGGAATAGTTTGAGAAGGGTTAACTCTGCTTTAAATGTCTGGAAGAATCTGCCCCCCTCCTCACCCAGAAGCTATCTGTCCCAGAACTCTTATTTGTTGTGAGATTTTTGATAACTGATTCAATTTCTTCGCTTATGGGTTTGTTTAAATTTTCTATATCTTCCCGCTTGAGTTTTGGTCATGATGGGTGTCTAGGAATTTGTCCATATCTTCCAGGTTGTCCAGTTTGTTGGCATATAATTTTTCATAATATTCTTTAATAATTGTTTGTGTTTCTGTGGTGTTGGTTGTGATCTCTCTTCCATGGTGGAATGTTTAAACATTTATGTTAAATGACAGAAACTAGACACAAAAATTACATATTATGTAATTCCATGTATATGTAAAGTCAAAACTGGCATTACCATAAAAAGAGAGTATGTTAATGGTTTCCAAGGACAGAGGTGAAATAGGAAGAGGGAGTGGCTGCTAATGGGTACATACTTTACCTTTTGGATGAAATACTCTGGAGTTAGAGAGTGGTGATATGATGGTTGAAGAACTTTGTGAATATACTAAAGCAAACAGAATTGTATAATTTAAAAGAATGAATTTGTGGTATTTAAGTTACATTACAATTTTTAAAAGAATACTACTTAGTACTCCTAATTAAAACTCTAAGGTGTGTTATTATTAATGTAATTTGGCAAATAAACTCCAGTCAAATATGTGGTTATGAAAATAATACCTCTGTATATCTAATTGCACACATAGGGCTAAAAGATAGATTTATATTTAAACTAAGTCAAATTACTGAGCATGAAGCCACCTTGGCCCTTCCAGCCAACCTAGTAGTCTTTAAGCTTTAACAAGTACCCATAGTCCACATGATTGACAACCCCTCCCTGGCTTCAAGGATCCACAATCCCCCCTGCCCCCCCACCTTTTGCAGAACACCTGGGCACTGAGGGACTAGACTTTCTGTCACAACTTCTGAGCACCATGATGTCTATAGCTGGCACCACAGAGGGTGCATATAATCAAGAAATGTTACCCTAGACCCCTTTAAAAGTCCTTGGGCCAGTAAGAAAATTTAGGGGTTAGCCTTTGGACAAGAGTGTAGTTTTTCCCCAGGTGGCTGGCCTCTTGAATACAGCTTGTATTCCTTTCCACTCAAAACTCATCTCTTGAGTATTGGCTTTTCAAGTGATGGGCAACTGAATTTGGGTTTTGGTAATAAGCATAGATAACATTTTCCCCCTAATCTTTTAACTTGCCTTTATGTTAATACTTATATGGGTTACAACATGAATTATAAACAAAAAAATAAAATGGTACAACTTTAACAATACAACAATTAGTTCTTGAATATGCAGTCTTCAGTAACTAGTATCATTGAAAAGAAAATAATTTAGCAATGACTTTGTATAAATTAACACAGTGCTAATTATGTAACTATGCAACTTTGGTGTCTATACAATCAAAGCATTTGAAAATGAAAAACTTGAGCAAAAGGTATTGTGAAAAAATAGAAGATTTGAGGACATAGGTTGTGGCTTTAATTCTTATTCTAGTTGAAATTTGAGGTATTCGAAGGAAAATGGCAATGTACAATTGAACAGTTGGTTAATTAGATGATGAGATTGAAAAGGATTCAGTGTTCTGTACTTTGGCTTGAGATGCCAAAATGATAACTTCCTGGCAAGTGATAAAGGAAGTTTCACAAAGACTTGAGATAATGTGTTGGCAAAATATTTTTATCTAATAAAAACTTCAATTTTGTTTAGTTATGATTAATAAAACTTCAAAATATATAGCATTCAACAGATCTAAATATGACCTAATTAGTTTTAAAAATTAAACTGTCCTGTGATTTTTCAGGAAAGCAGAGACTAACACATTCTTCAAAAGTGTCAAGACCATGGATAATAAGGAAAGACAGAGAAACTGTCATAGACTGCAGAAGACTGACATGAAAACTAAATTCAGTGAGGTATCTTGGTTTGCATTCTGGAATAGGATAAAAAAAGATAGAAAAACTGGTAAAATCCAAGTAAAGTCAATAGTTAACAGTATTTTACCAATACTGATATATCAGTTTTAACAAATTTTCCACAGTTATGTAAGATGTTAACATTATGAGAGGCTGGGTGAATGGTATTTGGGAAATGTCAGTGCTCTATTTTCTACTTTTCTGGCATTTAAAAATCAGTTTAATATCACAATTAAAAAATATCTGGAACAATAAAGTCACTTGTAGTGACTGTGAGTATATCTATACTACATAATCTGTTCCATTAATATATATAGTTATCCTTAAATAAAGATTGGTATATATATTGCCTCTCTTGAGTACTGTAACTAAATCAGATGTAAGTATTTCAGGTGTGTTCATCCATTTAAAATTATTTTGGCTATTTTATATCTTTTATCTTTCTATAAATTTTAGAATTTTCTTGTCAGTGTGTAAAACAATAATCTTACTGGGATTTTGAAATTACTCTGAATTTATACGTTATGGGGAGAATTGATATCTTCAAAATACTGATTTTTCCAATCAATTTTTCCAGTATTTAATGTAACAGGTCTTTTTCTTCTTTAATTTCTCTCAAGAATGCTTGAAGTTTTCAATGTATAAGTCTTAAATGTGTTGTCAAGAGCTCAGCTGAGCTGGAGGGAGAGCTTGAGTTGTGAGGTGTCAGGATAGACAAATCAACAAGCCAAAAATGAAAGTCAAGTCAAGCCTTTAATCATTTACTGTCATAGTATAAGCAAGAATCTAAAAACAGAGAAGATGCCAACTGCCTCCTGTTCCATTTTCCCCTCATGGAATATTAATCAGACCGATCAGTACATGGAGGGGGGAAGAAATTGTTTCACTACAGAGAAAGTCTCCCGCCCCTCAAAAGACTCCTACAATTTTATAGACAAAGGGACAGGTGATAGGGATGGGAAAAGGAATAGAAGTGGAAAGGTATTGAGAGCTGAGTAAGAATAGAGAAAAATGTCTTCAAATTCCCTTACAGGTGACCTTCACATGGAGGCACGTAAAGTATGAATGCAGGTAAGCATAAAAAGATGGCCAGCTAAGGGAACATGAGTCCTTGACTTTCCTCAGATACTGCAATGCACTTCCTGTGCGCCAAATCTGGGGTGGTGAAGGCAGCTCTTCCCCATCATGTCTGCCACTAAAACTTTTGTAATTGCCTATATTTAGGTCCAAAAAATTAAACAGAGTTTCATTCCGGTCAGGAGCTTGATTTCTCACATATATTGGTAAAATTATCTCCAAGTATTTCATGTATTTGAATGCAATTTAAAATAGCAGTTTTTATCATTTTTGTTATTGCTAGTATATAAAAATATATTTTTAGCATATTGTCATTTTTGTATGTAGTTAAAAAGAATATGTGTATTTTAATTCATGTGAGTTCTGTTCTTAAATTCCACTATGCTTGTTGTGAATATTTTAAAAAATATTTTGTTCTTCACTTGCTGAAGACAACTAGAAGATCTCTTGTCTTCATTGAATATGAGAAAACTCTTTTAAGTCTTTTGTTTTGAGAGAGACAGAGACAGTGTAAGTGGGGGAGGGGCAGAAAAAGTTAGAGAATCTCAAGCAGGCTCCATGCCACCAGCAAAGAGGCTGATGCAGGGCTGAACTCAAGAAACCATGAATCATGATCTGAGCCAAAACCAAGAGCCAGACACTTAAGCGACTGAGCCACCCAGGTGCCCTGAATGTGAGAAAATTCTTAACCATTATTTCTTCAAATATTTTCACCCTTTAACCCATCTATGCTCATACCTCTTTTCTATTTTCTCTTTTTTTTCAAATGGATTAGGGGAACATCAAGATCAAAAATTTTTAAATAAGCATAAATATTTCAAAAAAAGGATAGAAAAAGATCTTAGAGATATGAACCACTTGAAATAGTGGGCATAAAGAATAATACAGCCTATATGAAAATATATCAATGGAGAAAGAGCAAAATTAATACAAGGGAAGTATGTATCATTGAGATTCAAAATCAGAGAAGCTACCCTATTAACCAAATCCCTAGTAACTTACAAATTAAAGAAAAAATAAATAAAAAGAATTTTTCTATCTTTATCTTGTGTAGTTCTTTTTGATAACTGACATCACTGACCACTTCTTCCTACTTGAAATCTTATTTTGGCTTAATAACTTCAATATCATTAGTTTTGTACTACCTTCTGGTCCAGCAATTTTATTCTCTTTAGGGACTTCATCCTCTACACAAACCTTAAATATTGGAATTCCCTAGTGTTACATTCCCATCTGTTTGCTTTTTCAGTTGAAAAAGTTTTTCTGGACCAATCTCTTTTACACATAGAATTTTCTATTAGTATTCAGTTTGAGTTCAAGTGACTGAAACAAAAAAACAAAACAAGATCTTATTTAGACCAGAAAGAAGCCATAATTGTAACAAATCTTGGAGTAGTCTAGGAACACAGTCTACATTATCTACAAAAGACATAATTTGGGAATGTTATTGGAACAAACTACATTCCTTATTGCTGCAACTTTTTCCAAAGCTGAAACTTCCTATCTCCTCCAATACCAAAGATAGATTGTACTTATCTGTGGTTAGTATTTCAGAAATTCTAGGTTGGTTGATCCCAAACTTTATCCTGAAGAAGTCAAACCCCTACTTGTTTTGTTTTGTTTATCTTTTGTCACCCATGACTGTTGTTAACTGTCCATTTACTGCTATCATCGGGCACAAAAGAATGAAATGACCTAACAGTGGGCTTCAGGGGTTCCATACACTTTCCTGCACCCATAAGGTAGCAGCAAATCCAGTTTCTTACTGTTCAGAGCCAATGATCCACATAAGAAACTCTTTGCTATTCCATATGGAGAGCCAGATTGCAAAGAAATAATAATTACAACATTTGCCTGTGCCCCCTACTAGAAGCAATTTCATCTGCTGCTAGTACAGGAACCCCTGACCTCTGACAGAGCAAAACATAGGATTCAGGAATTTAAAAAAAAAATTCTTAGAGTGGTTGAATAGAAATGATTGTTAGAAAGACCAGAGGTACTTCTATATTTTGATTCCATTTATTTGAACATAATATATTAGCTACTCGTCCTATGAAAATGTTGTTTCTTCAAGAATATTACTCTAACCTATCAGGAAGATTTCTCTGAGCTGAAGTCTTATTTAGGATTTAACAGTTCAACCTATTTTCTATTAGAATTACTTCTTCTAGAAGACAAAGGCTAGATTAGAAAAACTTGATTCCATGATCATGATGCACTGTTATACCTTCTTCTGCAAAATAAGTCTCATGGTCAACAGAAATGTTTTTGGAGTTCTGAAGATAGTAAATAAGTCATTTATTTTTTACATACACCACTGTACTGGACAACGAGAAATGCTAGCAGTATTAGAAAAATTATCTTGTCTGTAAGCATGAAATAATCATGTGGTAATGCACTCTAGTGAACATAAATATGAAATGTGTATGCCACTATATGCCTACACCATTTCATACAGGGGCCTTTTTCCTCAAATTTTCTTGCATTTAGTCCTTTAAAGCTGCTACTTCTAGGTCTTTGGCCAACCAATCAAACCATTCTTACACCAATAGTCTATGACTGCTCTTAATTTGGGCTATTTCAATCTTCATAAAAAATGACTGACCAGCTGTTCTGCTCACACTTCTGCCACTAGGAGGATTTCCTTTACCAATATTCTAAGCCATGCCTTACTTAGTTCATACTTTTGTAGCAATTTATCTTCAGTTTTCACTTAGTATATCATATTGGATCAACCCACCTTTTAGCCAGACTAAGCTGTTTTTTCTTCCCCTACCTTAGGCCCCAGATGCAACTTGAGAAAGATACTTTGGTGCAATAGAGGTAAATGAAATGAAAAAAAAAAAAATGTACATGTTTGGGATTGGCCTCAAATGTACCATTTCTGGGGTATGGTAGATTGGTGTTTCACTTACACGATTCTTTCATTTGTTGAGTATCTTAGTACATTGAGGCTACTATAACAAAGTGCCATAGACCATAGACTATATGATTTATAAGAACAGAAATTTAACATAAATTTATAAGAACAGATAATTTAATCACATCCTAATACCATCACATTGGACATTAGTATCTCAACATATTAATTTAGGGAAACACAAGTATTTAATGTTTAACAGGAGTGTAGCAACATGACCCCAAACTTAAAGCAAAAATCCCAGCAGGTCCAAGATTACTGGCCATAATAGTTTCACTGATTTTTCAAGTCTCTGCATCTACATAAGACTGATCTCCAATCGTTTCATATACATGGGTCTTCCTATGGCATTCAGTGTACTTACCACTTTCTACTTATCAAATCCTTTAACATAATAGCAAAATATCATCAATATAATGGATCAACATGATATCCTCAGGAATGTTCAAGATTACCAAATTCCCTGAAGACCATATTCTTACAATAAAATATTAGCATAATTCTGAGTAAGACAGTGAATCTATACTGCTATCTTTCCCACATAAAATAATTGGTATGATTTTTTAAATTTATAAATATAGTTAAAAATATATTTTCCTGTTTATAATGTGGCAGTGACTCTTACCCAGCACACCACAGTTGGTTTGGGGACTATCTTATTTCTGGTAATTTGCCATCATTCTCCATGTTCCATGTAGTCTTTCAGGATCCAGACAAGTGGTATAAATGAGGATATGATAGGGAACCCACAGTACAGTATTTGATGGGGTTTCCACTCTCTGCATTTCCTGATGGGATTCAGGAAGACATGTGACATACCATCTTGGCTGAGGCAGGAGGACCTATTCAGAAGCTTCCAATTTTGTCTTTCCACTATAATATCTACTGTCATTTCATGCGTCAGAAAACCAAAATGAGAATTCAGGCAGGTGCTCCATATACTTACACTGGTAGTAATTACATCTGAAATTTATAAGCTAACATCTAACCTCTGCCTTTCTAGAATTCTGGCATCACCGTTTATGCCAGTTTGCTCTCTCTTAAAGAAACAATCTTATTATTAACATTTATCTAAAGCAGAAATAAACAATCAGCTTTAAAATATATTTTGCATCTTTCCAGCCAGTACATTATCTATTGCTTTAGTGAAAACAATTATCAAAAACTGTGAATTGCCTGTGATGTTAGCCTACTTTTCAGCAAACAATTTATACTAATTTTTTAATTGTTTCCTACATATTGGAAGAAACTACACGATTCCTCTCTCAATAACAAAGGCCTTTATTACTCATTGAATAACAAGTTACATAACAGGTCTGTGTCAGTGTCTCTTGTCCACTGTGATAGGCATCATTCTTATTTTTTAAACATTTACTTTTACGAGAGAGAAAGAGACAGAGCGCAAGCAGGCGAGGGCTAGAGAGAGAGGGGGAGACAGAATCTGAAGCAGACTCCAGGCTCTGAGCTGTCAGCACAGAGCCTGACACAGGGCTCAAATCCACGAGCCTGAGATCATGACCTGAGCGAAAGTCGGACACCTAACTGAGCAAGCCACCCAGGCGCCCCAGGTATCACTCTTAGATGATTGCAGTAACCCTGCTAATCCTTGTATGAAAACCTCCTTTCAGTCTTGGAAGAGATTATGAATATTCTGAAATCTCAATCCTGTCATTATGTTAAGTTATATAGCAAAAGAAAAACTATCTTGAACGGACTGACTGTAATCAGATGAATCCTCTCAAAGAAGAGGGTTATGTTTGCCTGGTTGCAGAACAAGAAGTCAGAAAGACATGCTCATTTTGGCATGAAATAATGAAAACAGGCTCACAAATTTTCTATGAGGCCACATGGGAAGGAACTCAGGATGGCCTGTTGGAGCTGAAAGTAGTCCCTGGCAGAGAGGTAACAGCAAAACAGAGACCTCAGTCCCTATAGCTGCAAGGAAATGAATTCTATCAGTGATTAATGAGGTTGGAAGAGGCCTCTGGGCCCCAGATGAGAACCACAGCTCTACTCAAAGCTTATAGTTCAGTTCAATGACAGTCTGAATAAAGATTTGAATTATGATGCGCCCAAACTTCTGACCGATAGAAACTATGATAGAACACATCTCTGTTGTTTTAAACCCTGTTTGTGTTAATACCACCCCAACAGCTATCGTAGAAGCTAAAGCAGATGCTGAGCAACAGTGAGTTTGTGTCATGGCTGAGGAACTTAAACTTTAGTAAACCCAAACTTATTATGACAGGAGGCAGGCAAGCAAATTTGCCCTTCACGACAGAGAGACAAACTCCATGTGGCAATGCACTTTCAAATAAATACACTCTCGGAAAGGTAGTCTGGAACAAAAACTATCAACGCTTCTATTTACAAAATGTGAAAACCCATGAATGACTTATCTCTCAACAGATGTGATCTCTGGCCTCTCCTAAGAAACACAGTAGTAAGATGGGTTCTCTGGTCAAAAGTTTAATTTTATTACCTACCATACAATTAGAATTTTTCTTGCTGCTCTATCTTACTGGCTGTTCAAGTGGCACAAAGTTACCTATTTGGTGACTACTAGCTTAGTGTCTTTATCAAGAAAATGCTTACTGGTAAAGAATCCAAGAATGAACAAAGGATATTTGTTTTTGTTATTTTAAATCTGTCATTGATTTATTGTATCTTGGTTTTCTCAGGGCAATTTTTAATGAATGCTGTTTATCAAAGAATAAACAGATATCTATATGTCAAAAGATAATTTCAATAAGATTACTCAATTTATGGAATTATATGTCTTATCTAAACAATATTTTCTTGAAAACTATAGAATCCAAATGACAGAAAATATGGATTATACAATTTATCAGGTAAATTTGTATATGTAATTTGATATTAAACAGAATTTTATGTTTTATAGCTTGATTAGTACTGATTTAACTATAAATCATTTTTCTATAGACAATAGAGAAAAACATAAGTAAAAGTTTTAACTTCTATGCTTTATGAAATTTCATAGTTATTATATAACTTTAAGTCATTGAGGCACTCTTTTTTGTGTAAGTTTAATTATATGATTTCTCAATTGATCTATTGTTAAGACCACCTTTAATGACTACATGGCCTTGATGACGAAATTCAAAATGTCACAGAAATACTGACATTTTCCAAATTGAACCATAAAGAGAATGCTTTGTGTTTTATAGAGAACAAAGTGTTCATTCCTACAGCAGTCAAACTTATTTCTGTCATATTTCCTCTGAAGTTCTTATCTTGAGAACTTCTGAGAAAATAGGTAAATTGTAAAGATATTTAATACCAAATAAAATATGTTAAATCTAGAATATTAGAAAATTTTTATTTAAAATTTCAAAACAAGGGCATCTGGGTGGCTTAGTCATTAAGCATCTACATTTTAATTTCAGCTCAGGTCATGATATTGCAGTTCATGGGATCTGACCCTCTGCAATTACCACAGAGTTAATTTGGGATTCTCTATCTCCTCTCTCTCTCTGTCCCTCTCCTCCTCAAAATAAAATTATTAAAATAAAACTTCAAAACATACATATGTCATATAATTTGTTCTGAAGTTGTAAAGAAAATGAATATGTTTTAATATATACATTTTAATCTATTTCACTAGGATAAAAATGAATTTAACTGGTATTCATGTGTAAAATATGTATCAATTATGCCTACATTTGTAAGTATATGTTTATATGTAATTATATATATAACGGATACTTAATATGATATTAAAAATTAATATATAATAGGTTGTCAATTATCTCAGAATGATTTTATGTAAATTTTATTACTTTGAGATTTGTCTATATATTCATAACTTTTATAAATGGATATTTTTGTTAATAGAAAATGTATATTTTATTTTATCAGTTAGTGATTCCTTCAGCTAAAAGTAATGAAAGAACAAAGAATAAAAGAATGAAAGAAAAAAAGGAAAGAAGGAAAGATGGAAGGAAGGGAGGGAGGGAAGAGAAAGAAGGAAAAGAAAGGAAAGGGAAAGGAAGGATCACTAATAGATTTTAAATAATAGTTTTGTTAATATCTTCTAAAAATTATTAGAAATAACCACAGATTACTGACTCCTTCTTCCATGATCAAGGGAATTATGGAGAAAATACATCAAGACCTGGAGTAAATTGTTAGATAATATCTGGACTAACAAAATACTATTTTGAAATATATATGCAAATTTGTTGGCAGCAAGGGATCATGGCTCTAGGGTGATTTAAAAAAAAAAAAGAAAGAAAGAAATTCTGTTTTTGTTTCTTGATTTCTCTTGCTTCAGGAAAGTAAATCCCCTCTTCCATGCTGCTGAAGATATCATAGAAGTAAAATCCGATCAATGCAGAAACCCCACAGGGTTAAGGACATGAGAGAAACAGGTAGGGGGAAGGAGTTGAATGAATGAAACTCTGCCAGTCTATGTTCCTGCTAAGTCACTTAAATTATGTACTACAATGTTGTGTTATTCTTATTACTAAGACCAAATATCTTATTTCAACCATCTCTCTAATGCCTCCTGTTATGTAGTCAAAAGCTATCCAAAAAATGAAACTTTTCCCACTGGTTATAGAAATCAAAGCATTGGCAAAAAATGCTTTTTCAAAATGACTTTCTGCTTATTGTCAGCAAATAAATGACAGCTTGGTCCTACGAGAAACTGAATTCTGCCAACAATCTGAAGGAAGAAACAATTCCTTTTCCTTTGTTTTGTAAAAAAATGTTTTTATAGTAATAACACAATGCTCCTGTCCCTGAATAACCAGTATGGTTCTAGAGATTTATTTCCTAGTGATACAATAGGGCAAAAACGATAATGAAATCTGAGATGATTGACATTTGTAACTGGCAACAGCTATCAGTAAGTAACTTCTACAAGGACATAAGTATATTGAATTTAAGGCTTTAGCTCAAAAATTAGTTATTACAGGTACTAATACATAAAAAATAATAAAGTATTTATTCATTTATCTATTTATTTTTAAAATTTATTTAAATTTAAACTTATTTAAATTTATTTTTTATTAAAAATTTTAAATGTTTATTTAATTTTGAGAGAGAGAGAGAGAGAAACAGAGTGTGAGCAGGGGTGGGCACGAAAGAGGGAAACACAGATTCCTAAGCAGGCTCCAGGCTCTGAGCTTTCAGCACAGAACCTGATGCAGGGCTCAACTCCATGAACCACAAGATCATGACCTGAGATGAAGTATGACCCTTAAGGGACTGAGCCATCCAGGTCCCCAGGACTTATGTATTTAATTGAATTACTTGTTTCACATTAGCATTAAATCCTTGGTTGAATACTCAAAACAAAACTTAGTATTTTAAAAATCTTTAGAAAGTGGTTTGGGTGTTTAGAAAAGGTTATGGGTCTTTCCATTGTTATTATAAAATACTATTTAACATTTATGTAAGATGTATGTTATTTTTATATTATATTGTTCAAATCTCTTATCAACTTATTAACACAGCTGAATGCAAGGGAAAAAACAAGGGATATAACACACCATCCAAAGAGTGCTTTTAATATTAAGTTTCTGGAACTTATAAAAAGTGCTGAATAAAATCATAGGCATGAATGTTCTTAAATAGTTCTATTTTAATTGACAATTATTTTTCAATGAGTTACTTTCATATTTATTTGAATAGTTGAGAAAAGTGTCATGATCTTTATTACCCTGAAAAATAGTATTTAAAAGTACTGTTATAGTAACTATTACATTTTGTTAAAATAGTGATGTTGTTGAATGTCAACAAGTTCAACCTGAATTATAAGGAAACTAGTAAGTTTATGAATAAAATTAAATTTTCAAGCAGATGTTTTAAATAACATTTAATTCTGTGATTCTCAGCCAGTTAGGCTTATGGTCATGAAAGTGGTAAGACACTTGAATAAGACACATTCTGTAACAAGAATTGCGTATACTTTAATGAATGGCTTCACTTTCTAAGAACACTGAATTTTCTGTGCTTCTTTTGTGATGTATGAAGGGATATTGTTTTGTTATAGATGGAAGATCTGAATAGTACTGCAAGAAAGTTCTAAAAATATTTAAAATGAGCACTGAGTGAATCAGTTAACCTGTAAGTTTAAGAAAAGTTATGCCATTTAGGGATGACTAGATTGCTCAGTCAGTCAGGCATCAGACTTCAGCACAGGCCATGACCTCATGGTTCCTGAGTTTGAGCCTCCAGTTGGGCTCCGTGCTGACAGTGTGAAGCCTGGAGCCTGCTTCAGATTCTCTCTCTCTCTTCTCTTCTCTCTCTCTCTCTCTTCCTCCCTCCCTCCTTTCCTCCCTCCCTCCCTGTGTGTATGTGTATGTCTCTCTCACAAAAACAAAACAAAATAGTTAAAAAGTTTCGCCATTTAGAGTTTTCAGCTCAGCTTCTTGCTTTCTGTGCTGTGACACATCAGTAATTTTGAAACTTAATTGCCCCATGATCCAGAGAAATTCTTTTATTCCTTCCTTTATTGTTTTGTATTAATGATTCTACGATCCCAAGTCTCCTATTTCTTGCTTACTCTCTTATTTTGGAGAGATTTTTAATGTTCCCTCCATTAAACATGCACTACAAGAACACCTGAGTGGTTCAGTTAAGCGTCCGGTCAGCTCAGGTCATGATCTCACAGTTGTGAGTTCAAGCCCAACATTGGGCTCTGCGCTGACAGTGCAGAGTCTGCTTGGGATTCTGTCTCTCTCTGTTCCTCCCCTGCTTGCCCTCTCTGTCTCTCTCTCTCAAAATAAATAAATAAACTTTAAAAATGCACTATATTCCAGGTACATTTCTAATTACTTTATATCTTACTAAATCATGTATGCTTTTAAACAATCTTATGAGATAGGTAGGTTTAATTATCAGCATTTATAATCATTCCTATTTTACAGATAGGGAAAATGAGGATTATACAGGAGACACAACTTGTCCAGGTTTCCACAGTAAAAAAAATGGCAGGGCCAATTTCTAACCCAGACAGAGAGTGTCCTGAGGTATAGTTTAAGCCCATATGAAACTCTGCCCTTAATATTGTTGAAGGGCTCTATTTCATGTATCAAAATGAGATCATGCCATTATCTAAATTCTCCATATTATTATTATTCCAGTTGAGTCTCTCTAATGGGAGAATTAGTGTTTTCACATTTAGTTTGTAATTCACATTTTGGGATAGAGTTGTAGGTTTGTGGGTATTTTGGAATGAAATATGAAAAAATATATACTGGGATCAGAGAGATGCTTTTTTGATCCATAATGGAAAAATTATGTATTTTTTTTGAGAGAGAAAGAGAGTGCACATGTGAATACAAGTAAATGAAGGGAGGGGAAGGAGAGAGAGAAAGAGGGAGAGAAGGAGAGAGGGAGAGAGAGGGAGAGAGAGGGAGAGAGAGAGAGGGAGAAAGAATCTTAAGCAGACTCCATGCCCAGTGTGGAGCCCAATGCAGGGTTTGAACCCACACACCTGGGATCATGACCTGAGCTGAATCAAGAGTCAGATGCTTAACTGACAAAGCCATCCAGGAATACCAAAAAATATCTTTTTAAATAACTTTTATAACTCTTTTTATGATACTTGTATAATTTTTGTTGTGGAAACTGTTTGAACCTATTTAAAATTTAAACAAATTACAGTGAAATTACAGGTAAAGTGATACTTTTAAATGTATCAATACAAGAGTGTTTCTTTTGGTAGTGGAGCTCTACAGATTATTCAAACTTCCACTTGGGAATAATTAGAAGAGCTAGGAAAGATCATATCTTTGAAACCATTGAAGTACCACCAGGTTGGTAAAAAGTTGCTAGGCTAAAGTTTAGGAAAGGAGTAAACAACTGAGCCTAGACTTTGTAGTTATTTCTCTATAAACAACTGCTAGAGACAACTAGTGATTCCAAAATTGGTGGCGGAGAGTTTGGGAAACTGGGTAGAGTGGCAGAGAAAATTTAGAGTATTAATTGGGATGGGGGGGTGTGTGGGAGAATAGTGGTGTATTTAAATTATACATCTTGCAAAAAGGGGGCTCCAAATAGCATCTTGTCTCCAACAGTAGACTTCAATTTAAGTCCCTAAATGGTAAAGTATAAGCTAGAACTAAACTAGCCAAGAAAAAGAAAATAACTTTAAATCATTTAACTTCTTAACTGTATTAAAGTGATGTGATGTGATATGTTAAATGTCCCTCACACAATTCTTGGAAGAATCAAAAAGGAGGAAACAAAACAATATTCAGAGACCCAAATTTTCTATGTACTTTTTTACATACAATTTTTGGCAAATATTGTGAGGAACTGGCATCTGTCATAGATAGACTCTAATGTGGCCTCAATGATCCTTGCCTGATGGACTTCATCATCTTTTATAAGCAAATATAAAACAAAGGCAAAGATACTGAGAAAACCTGGTTGATTTACCAGTAAAGATAAAATGAGCCAGTTTTAGATGTATACAGTTTTGCACTTACATAGTCAAAGAAAAGCAGAATATAACAATGGTGACAGCTCCTATGATTTTAAGAATCTCACAAACTAAAAAGACAATGCTTAAACAAAATGGGCTAGGTTACTGCAACACAAGTTGCTCTATTGCTGAGGAGGCAATTTTAGGCTGCCACAATGAAGCCATTTTCTTGAGGTCTAATCCTTGGGGTCATGACCCAAAGACATTCTGTAAAGACTTAAGATAAGCTGAAATTCGAACTCTTGCCTGTAAATATATATAGGCAAAGTCTCTAGGGAAACATGGTAGTGTTATCCTCTATAATGTCAAAATTATATGTTTACACATAAGAAAGTATAATGTATTTTGGGACTATACCAAAACTGAAAACAAAACAAAAAACCTTCTGCACAGAAAGGAAACAAAAAACAAAACTAAAAGACTGATTGTGAGAAGGATCTGCAAATGACATATCTGATAAAGGGTTAGTATACTAAATATATAAAGAATTGATACAACTCAACACCCAAAAAACAATCCAATTTAAAAATGGGCAGAGGACATGAACAGACATTTCTCCAAAGAAGACATCCAGATGGCCAACAGATACATGAAAACATGCTTAACATCAGGCATCATCAGGGAAGTCCATATCAAAACCATAATGAGTTATCACCTCATACCTGTCAGAATCAAATTAAATCAAACCAAATCAAATAAAAAACACAAGAAACTAGTGTTGGTGAGGATGTGGAGAAAAAGAAAACCTCTTTCATTGTTGCAAACTGGTGCAGCCACTGTGGAAAATAGTATTGAGCTTCCTCAAAAATTTAAAATGAAACTTAAAAATAAAACTAGTGAGCCAGTAATCACATTACTGGGTATTTATCACAAAATTACAAAAACACTAATTCAAAGGGATATATGCACCATTATGTTCATAACAGCATTTTTTACAATAGCCAAACTATGGAAGCAGGCCAAATGTCCATCAATAGAAGAATGAGTAAAGAAGATGTGGTATATATATATCCTCATAAAAAAAAAGAATAAAATCTTTCCATTTGCAACATGAATAGAGCTAGAGAGTATAATGCTAAGCAAAATAAGTAAGACAAATACTATGATATCATTTATATGTGGTATTTAAGAAACAAACAAATAAACAAAGGAAAAAATAGAAAAAACAAAGAGATTCTTAACTAGAGAGAACAAATTGAAGAAGGAGGGGTGAGGAGATGGGTGAAATAGATGATGAAGATTAAGGATTGCACTTGTCCTGATGAGCACTGAGTGATAGATGGAATTGTTAAATCATTATACTGTACATATGAAACTAACACTGTATGTTCATTATATAGGAATTAAAGTAAAATATATATTTTTTAAAAAAAATGATTTATTTTACTTGTTCTTTTCTTTAAAAAAGGAATTAAAAATTGTAGAGGATGTCTACTTCTAGTAAAGATTAAGTATCTTATATAAGACTAAACATCCTTATATAATATTTATAAACTTAAGATAAAAATGTGACAAATAATCTAAATAAGCAAGAAAATTGGGAAAAACAAAATGTAAGTTGACACTCAGAAGAAGAGAAAGATCTGGGTAATTTTCTCATTCTTAAAGCTTAAGGTCAGTGGGAGAAAGGCTCTGAATAAATAAACTACTCAAATCACTGATTGACCCTTGAAATACGAAGGTGAGGGACAAGGTCCATCAAGAAGCACAGCTGAGACGTCTTCTAATCTCATCTCCATCTTTCACAGACTTCTCAACTTCCTTTGCTGTTTTTAATAATTTTGGCATTTTCTGTATAGCCTTATACCATGCAACACAACCTAACTACCTTCATTCCCTAGAGTTAATGAACATAGGACTTAATTAGATCTTACTAAGGATTTAGTGAAGGGAAACAGATTATAGTTCAGATTATTATAGGAAAATTATTTATGTTACTTAATGACTTGTTTTAAGTAGTTTCTTGTTGACCATTTTTTGTCATTCAAGTCATTCATTAGTTCCTTTTATACCTTCTAGATCCAAAGCTCCATGCTAATATCTGGGATATGATGTTGACTAACAAGAATGGCAATAAAGCTGATCATGTCCTCAAGGGTTAAATTCTAATAAAGATAAAGGAAATGGACAAACAGAGCTAATTTATCAATAGCATAATTACTTACAAGTTTATATAAGTGTCATTATGATGACACATATGGAAATAAAATAGTTTCAAGTGAGAGATAAATTAATGAATTTACATGCTTATAAGTTATGAAAGTATACACACTGAGAATATAATGCAAGGAAATAAAAAGCTATTTTAAGAATTATGTTCCACCAAGTGAAAATTATTTTTACCAGCACCAAAATAGATAGGCATACATACTTAGAGCATGTTAGAATTTGAAAATAAGGAAATAATGTATTTTGTTTAGAGAAAGGTGGAATGGGCAGGATATAAAATCTTAATTAGAAATGTTGACTTCTAATTAAATGAGAGCTCCAACTCTGGTATCAAGGAACTATGGATTGACTCAAATATAAACAACTCTCTTGAACAGGAGGGACCTGGGTGCATATAAACATGTGTATATGATTGAATGAATACACACACACACACACACACACACATATATGAATAGTACTATAAGTAAGAAATACAATCAGCATGTATATATTTATGTACCTTTTATCCACCTAAATATTCTTTTCATGTCCACAAAAAGTCAGAAAGAGGAAGTTTATATTTAAATTTCTTCTGACATCAGGGAAAAACCAGAGAAAACCAACTGCGAGGTATCATATGAAAAGAAATTATATCACCAACCAAACAAAACACAATAGTAATTTATAGAACATAATTTCCCCTCACAGATTGTAAACATGGTAATTATACTTAATTTTTCATTTAATATTAGAGCAATTTCTATCAAACCTAAATTTAAACTAATCTTCCTTGATTAAAATTTGTAGGGGCACCTGGGTGGCTCAGTAAGTTAAGTGTCTAACTTCGGCTCACATCATGATCTCACAGTTGCTGAGTTCCAGCTCCACAGCTTGGAGCCTGAACCCTGCTTTGGATTCTTTGTTTCCCTCTCTCTCTACCCCTCCCCTGTGCATATTCTCTCTCTCTCTCAAAAATAAACAAACATTTAAATTTAATTATTTTTAAAAATAATAAAATTTGTAAAATATTATCTTTTCACAGAACTTTTTTTCTTTTGGAAGACTAACTCATTCACTTGAAATATGAACTTTTATATTTGCAAGTTTTCATTTTCATTTGTTTACAAATTGTTTTATATATGTAATGATGTAATTTAGACACAATTATCTTATTATGTTGCTGATATCACTTAAATTCACGTATTTACTTACGTTTATCAATACTATTTTGCTCCTCTTAATTTGTACCATTTCAACTTCCTAAACTGGTAAAAGTCTTATTGCCAACAAAACATTGTTTTTCTTAGTTCTTCATAGCTTTGCCATACTTAGTAAATATTCTAAGATAATGTTACTAAAGATATCCCTATAGTTTTCATTTCTTTTGAGTTTGTGGAAGTTTTTAATTACTTATTTTACAGGCTCCTGAAAAATCTGTTGTATTTATAAGTTTTAGAAGCAAAATAAGATTTCTCTAAATTACATTCCCACTGGCTATTTTTAGTCATAATAGAAAATCAACCATAATTTTATACTGTAGCAGCTGTCTCATGTTCCAATCAAGAATAGTTTTCCTCTCAAAAGGATAAAAATCTAAACATAGAGGTTACAAATATTTTAATTTTCAGGTACTTATCACTTTGCCAACACACTGAAAATTTTTGACAGTCCTTTATTCTAAATCAAAGAACACATAAACTTTCTTGTAATTTATCACTATGTAATTTTCACATTTAAACTCATGGATTTGAAGAAGAAAATGAATTATGACTTTCCTGAAAGGAGAAATACAGTTATACTTCTATTTGAAAATAAAGTGTACATCAACATTGCACCTCTTTCTAGGAAACTCTAGTCTATTACTAGCTGGCCTCACAAACATCCTTTTGCCTACCTGATGCCCCAAATTGTTTTAGCAAGACCTAAGTCCTTTTTTTAAAAGTTAAGAGTAAAATATTTCAGATCTTAATGTCTACTTTCTACAACTTGCTGAACGGTATGTTTTAGTCAGGTAAAATGCACTGGAAACTGGAGGATCAGAGAGCAGAACATGAGCTACATTTAGAGATACTAGGGGGGGAAAATGCATGATCTGAGACTGTACATAAAAAGGACAGACTTCAGGAATGTCACCTAAAGTGGATTCCACTTAAATTTTGCTCAAATTGACAAATAACAAATATGTTCATTGTTAAATTATAGATGTTTTGACAAAAGAGTGGCTTTTTTATATTTGTTTTGTATTGTATATCATACCTAACATGGCTAACACTGCATATAATAACTCCTTCCCTTAGTTATCATTTAAATACATATTTTTACAGTGTACAATGCATAACTTCAAGAAAGAATTATGTGTTTAGATGGAAATGATTATATCACACTTAACACCACTGCATCTATAGGCACTATATTTTAAAGACTTGAAGAGATTCTATAAGTATCAGAGCAGCAAACCCCCTGAACCTTGTACAGGAGGTCACAATGAAGATAAATGTCTGTAAGACATTTCTAATTTAAACGAAGAAAAGTGCACAATTCTATTGTCAAGAAATTAAAGAAATAAATGGCCAGTACATAGAAAGGTTAGGTTATATAGCAGAGTTGTAGCTGCTCTGTGACATTTCTACTGCAAGCAATAGTGATACCAACATTCTTTTATTTTTCATCTAGCTCACCTCTGCATCCCCAGAGATCAATTTTCAAGATTCTTTTTTACCAAAAATAGAGATGAAAGGTTTTTCATGGTCAGCTAACCAAACTTACTGTTTTTAGACAAAAGTATCTTAACTATAAAACTGTGTCATAGGATTTTTCATAATTAAAAAATCTGAGGACTGCTTTTCCTGGCTTCCATTATTTCCTAAAAATATTAACAATGTGTGGAGCTTTCATTAACTCTTAGAGGCCAACCAAACACTGAATCACTCTTCACAATATTCATCAAACCATTAGCCAAGACCTCTTGCAATAAATTCATCAAACACACTGCTGACTCTTTGTAACAAATAGTATCATCATGTCCTGATTTAGTTGAACTTTATTAACAAGTAAATAAATGAATATTTAGTAAGCAATTACTTGAATAAGTTACTGTTCAAAAGCTATAAATATTTTTAGAGTGATCTCTCTGTAATATGAGAATTAATAATATAAAGCAGAAAACCATTATGTTAAAAGATCCATAAAGAAAAAGGGATATAGCAGGCAGGGAAATGCAAGTTACTTACTGGACTAAAATTGATAACCATAAAAAAAAAAGATTCAGTGGCATTTCATGACCAAAAAGCAAACAAATTAACAAACAAACAAACAAAAAGCATTTTTGCTGCCTTAGAATCATATATAAAGGATCATGTGGGATCAGATTCTTGATGAGATAGATGCTAAATGTATGGCCTTTATTTTACTAATATCCATTTTGTTATAATTAAAACAATGCATGACACAAATTACACATTCAACAGCATAATGGATACAGTATCTAATTTAATCCTAACGAGGCCCTGTGTAAGGAGGAAGGTAAATGGAGGAACAGGTAAATATTAACACATTATTGATAGTAAGACTGAAATATCAGGCTTACTTCAGACTATGAATGAAATTCCACATTTAATATTGAAAAACTGCTGAATAATTTCAAGCAGAACTTAATCAAAGGTCAAAAATGACAATAATGAGAACAGGAAGATAGAAATTGATGAGGTGAAGAGTAAACCAGTTACCCATGTTGAATAATGCATACACAGAGAAGATGGAGCAGTAATGATCAATTGCAGAAATAAATAGAAATTGAATTCTCGGGACGTAGTGAATAGTTTGCTGTAGGGTTAAAGATATGGAGAAACAAGAATGAATCCAATCAAGATGGTGACATAGGAGACTCCTGAATTTGTCCTCCCACAGATGAACCAAATATAAAGCTACACATGAACTGATTCCCTCAGAGAAATCCAGAAATCCTCCTCCACATGGGGGCAACTGAGAACATACAAACATCGAAATGGGTAAAAATGGTTGAGACACACTCTCACCATAAACTTGAGCCCAGAGGGAACTCAAACTCCCAGCTTCTTTCTAAGCAGTGAAGGGTTTGGACCACGTATCTACGGTGCCCTAACTTTTAAGGCTGCCACCTGAGGTATGAGCCCTCAAGTCAGCTAGCACCAAAAACCAAGAGGCTGGTGTTCATGAGTCACACAGGACTATAACGTTGTAACAAAGAAAGAGGCAGTTGCTAACAGTGTGAGAACACTTCCTGCAGCTCTCCCTTCCTCCTCCTTGTTTAAAGCAGAGATTGCAGACAAAAATACCAACCTCACATTTTTTTTTTCCTGGAAAGAGTTTGAATACTTTACCAGCTGCTTGAAGATCCAGTTTCTGATTAGCCTGTGTTTAAGGAGAAGAAATGAGGACAGAAGACTCAAAGAAATAGAGTCTTTACTCAAAGTAAAGAAGAAAGATCACAATTAATAATATAAAAAGACTAAATATCCTGAGAAATTGGTATGGACAATTATTAGTCAACAGTTAGAAAGCCTACAAGAAAAGGTTAATTATTAGAAACATATAACCTATTGAGACTGAATCATGAAGAAATAGAAATCTGAATAGGCCAATTACTAGCAAGGAGATTGAACAAGTCACCAAAAACCTTCAAAGAAGAGCCCAGGATCAGATGGCTTCACTGGTGAATGCTATAGAACATTTGTAGGGTAATAAAAAACCAATCCTTTTCTAATTTTTCCAAAAAACCTGAAGAATAAGGAAACATTTTAAAACTCATTTCATGAGGGCAGCATTACTCTGATACTAAAACCAAAGACACTAACTAAAAATAAATAAATGAATGAATGGATAAATAAATAAATAAATATTACAGCAGATGAACATAATACAAAGATTGCCAACAAAATATTAACAAATCAAATTCAACAGTACAGTAACAAATCATGTAACGTGAGCAAGAAGGATTTTATTCTGTGATGTAAAGCCGGTGCAACATAGACAAAACTATTTTTAAGAAGGTGGTATGCCACAAGAGAATCAAACATAAAAATCTTATGATCCTCTCAATAAGTGATAAAAATTCTCAAAAATTAAAAATAGATGAAATGTATCTCAACATAATAAAAGTCGCTGAAGACAATCCCCACAGCTCACATCCGACTCACCAGTGAAAACCTGGAATCTTCTCCTGTAACATAGGAACAACCCAGAGAAGTCCACTCTCACTTCCTTGCTAAAGCAATTATGTAAAAATAAAATATCAAATATAATAAGGAGGAATTATAAGGAGGAATTATAGATAATTATGTCTATTTGAAGATTGACATCTCATTCCATATAAATTTTATATTCTATATAATATTTATATTCCATATAAATATGTTTTCATATTATATAAAGAGAACTCTAAAGATTCAGTCAAAAATGGTTAGAATAAACAGTTTAGTGATGGTAAAGGATATAAATCAATAATAAAAACCTGTAGCATTTCTATACAACAGTGAACTGCCAAAAGGAAATTAAGCAAACAGTCCCACTTACAATAATATCTAACATCAAAAACAATAAAATACTAAGGAAAACAATTTAACTAAAGATGTGAAAGCTCTATAAACTGAAAACTCTAAAACACCAATGAAAGGAACTGAGGATAACACAAATAAATGGATATTCAATGCTCATGGACTGAAAGAATGCATATTGTTAAAGTGTCCATATTGCCCCAAGCAATCAACACATTCAATGAAATTCCTATCAAATATTCAATGACATTTTTCACAGCAACAACTACAAAAATTGTAAAATTCCTGTGGAATTACAAAAGACCTTGGGATAGCCATAGTCATCCTGAGAAAAAGGAACAAAGCTGGAGGCATCCTACTTCCTGATTCAAACTATATTACAAAGCTGTAGTAATCAAAGCAGTATGGTACTGACATTAAAATGGAGACTCAGTTCAGGTAATGATCTCACAGTTAGTAAGATCAAGCCCATTCTGGGATCTACACTGAGAACATGGAAACTTCTTGGGATTCTCTCTCTCTCTGTCCCTCCCTGCTTGCATGCATTCTCTCTCTCAAATAAATAAACTTTGAAAATATTAAAAAAACAAAACAAAAAAGGGATACTTGGGTGTTTCAATCAGTTAAGCATCCAACTCTTGATTTTGGCTCAGGTCATGATCTCACTCTTGGTGGGCCCAAGCCCCATGTCTTTCCCCTGCTTTTTCTCTGCCTTTCCCCTGCTCATGTGCTGTTGTGCTCTCTCTCTCAAGAATAAATAAATTTAAAAAAATATGGAGACACAGATAAATGATACATAATAGGGAGCCCAGAAATAAAGGGGCAGAGAGAGAGGGAGAGAAAGAGAATCCCAAGCAGGTTCTGCACTTTGAGCACGACATAGGGCTTGCACCCATGAACCATGAGATCATGACCTGATCCAAAGATCAAGATTCGGATGCTCAAGTGACTGAGCCACTGAGGCAACCCTATGGTCAATTACTTATTGCTAGAGGGGCCAAGAATATACAGTGGGGAAATGATAGTTTCTTTAATAAACTGTGTTGGGAAAACTGGTCACATGAAAAGGAATGAAACTGGACCACTATCTTACACGATACATAAAATTCAACTCAAAATGGATTAAAGACTTGAATGTAAGATTTTAAACCATAAAATTCCTAGAAGAAAACATAGTGTGTAACCTGCTTGACATTGGTCTTGGCAATTATTTATTTTTTTACATATTTGACACCAAAAACAAAGCAACTAAAGCAAAGAATAGCAAGTGAAACTACTACAAGCAAAAAAGCTTGGAAAGAAAAGGAAATCAAATCATCAACAAAAGACAACCTGTGAAATGGGAGAAAATATTTTCAAACCATATTCCCATAAGAGCTTAATATCCAAAACATGCAAGAAAATCATAAAATTCAAGGAACAAACAAAAAACCCAATTAAAAAAATGGGCAAGAACCTGAATAGAAATTTTTCCAAAGAAGAAACCATTTTATGAGAAGCCGCCATACTCTTTTCTATATAGCTGTCCCAATTTATATTCCTACCAAAAATGTCCAAGGATTCTATTTTTCCACAGCCACATCCAGCATTTGTTATCTTTTGTCTTAGTTAATAGACATCTTAACAATGTAAGGTTATATATCATTGTGGTTTTGTTTTGTGTTTCACTGATGATTAATTATATTGAGCCTCTTTTCACTATATGTTGGCCACATAGATGTCTTCATTAGAAAATGTCTATTTGGACTCTCGGCCCCATTTCTCTTTGGTCATCCTTGAGATATTATCAATTCATTTATTTGGTTCAGGGACCACAAAATTTTTCTGTAGAGTTCCATATTGTAAATATGTTAAAGTTTTGTGGCCATACCAGCTCTGTTGCATTAACTCAAATCTACCATTGCAGTATGATAGCAAGCTATCGCCAATATATAAAAGATTATGTGCATGTGGCCCAGTGAAACTAATGGACACTAAAATTTTAATTCCTTATTTTTTTTTACCTGTCACAAAATATTCTTTTTCTTTTGATTTATTTAAAGCCAAATGCCAGATATAGTTTGACATTAATGTAGCCTCATATATATCACTGCATGCTATTTCATTATTGGAATCATTTGAAAAAACTGCAAAATTCAAATATATTCACAGGACAAATATCAGGGGAAATACTCTTAAAAATTACAATTCCCAATTTTTCTTGGAAGGATACAGTAACATTAGTCTAGTAATCAATAAATAGCCAAAAGTGAATGAAGAAATCAGTAGAAAAAAGTATAAAATACAAATGAAATAGAGAATCCAGTATTAAAGCCTACTAAACAATATTTACAAAGTTACAATTATTATTGTTCAATAGAGTCCCATTACATTTAAAACACAAATAATCAAATATAAATATATTTATTAAAATAAGAAAATATACTGAACATGTCACATTACAAAATAGATGCTGTATTTTAACAATACATAAATCATAATTATTGGATAAACTGATAATAAAGTATATTAGAGGAAACTCATATTTTATTGGCAACTCACAATATTAAAAAGTATGAAACGGTTACCTTTAGTAGTAAGCATGATCAATTGTTGAAGGCAGTAGCCAGATTTTTGCTTTAAATTGTGATATTCTACATATCTAGAAATTTTCAAATACTATAAAGGTTTTAGGGATTTTATGATATATATCATATATACCTTCATAGTATGTGGCCCACAAAGATGAAGATAGTGTTTTTTCTCCATATCCATAATGGAGAAAGGACCATTAGCATAGAAACTCACAACATAAAAGTTATGCTTTGAAAAAGTAACTGCAGTTAGTAAAGCTATAATGTTAGTATCCACTATTTCACTTCCACTATTTCAGCTTTTTGGATGGAATGAGTTTTCATGTGATTTGTCATAAAGGGCAGGCAGAGTGACAGGAAAAGAGACAGAAGGAGTAAGAAAAAAAAGTCTCATCCATCTAATAATAATAATCATTTCCAGAAATTAGTATATATGGTGAAGAGGACATAAGCTTTAAAATTGTGCTTATTTGGGGTGCGTGGGTGGCTCAGTCGGCTACGTGGCCGACTTTGGCTCAGTGCATGACTTCATGGTTTTTGAGTTCGAGCCCTGCATTGGGCTATTGGGCTCTGTGCTGACAGATCGGAGCCTGAGCCTGCTTCAGATTCTGTGTCTCCCTCTCTTTATGACCCTCCCCTGCTCATGCTCTATTTCTCTCTGTCTCAATAATAATAAAAGAAACAAACAAAAACATAAAATTGTGTATGTTGTATCAATGATCAAATATTTCACAAAGTATGTCATCATTTGTACTATTTTCTGAAATGACAAGACACTGTGGTCAAAATTCCATAGAAAGCAGGCATTGTTTGCATTTACCCAATATTGTATTCTTGAAAAAAATCAGTATATATATATATTAAAACAGTGCAAATATGTATCTTTTAATGTAAAATTCAATCAGATGGTAACATTAGACAATTACAAATGTATTTGACCTCATGGTTCTTGATGAGGCTTTCAAAATTCGGAGAGGACACAAAAATCTTCCATATATTGCACCAACACATGTTTTTAAAACATGTAGCATAAATAGTTCCTGCCTATGATATTTACGTAATCTTTATGACAACTGAAAACACCTCCATATATTTTGAATATGCATCTTTGTGGGATATACGTTCCCATTGGCAAACAGATATAAGATTCTGAGTTTCATAGTTATTAAATATGAATATTGGATTGTTTACAGTAATTATATCTGAATATCATTCTATATGAGTTAGTACAGAATATATGTACGTGTTTATGAATACTATAACACATATACTCGTAAACATTTGTACCGATAAAACTTTAGTTTTGAAAACAATGTGTTGTCACATAGATTCATTATATTTCAGATACACTTAGTCTGAAACATTACACTAAGGATGAGGAACAAATGCAAATAGAGATTGTGCTCGCTTCGGCAGCACATATACCAAATGCAAATAGAGAATAAGAAAGAAATGAGTACCATTAATCAATATTAAGTAAGGAAAACAAATCATAATTTTAAAACGGTTTGAATGTGTTTTGAGTGAGTTTCCCTTTTGATAAATATTTTAGACTGTTGCAAATCCTGTTAGACAAAGAACTCCTGAATTTGGTAAGCTAATAAGATTACTATTGCATTTTTATTTCATTATATACTTTTGGATAAACTACAAAATTGGAAACAGGTTTTCCTTAGGGTTGATTAAAGGAGAAAAAGACTTAGGGTCTTTGCACAGACTGGTTTTAGTAATCAGAGTAATTTCCAAAAGGAAACCTAATTCTGAGTCTTCCTTGCCTGCTTCTATCATTACGCCAAAAGCAAGGCTGATGCTGAGTAAAGAATTGGCATCTCCTATAAAGCTCTCACTCAAAGGAGAGCCTGGAATCAGAACCCCTACTCTTTCCTCGGTAAACTAAACGAACACTGATTAGTGCAGTTTCTTTGTGGCACAGGCCACAGGCAGACCAGAACAAAGACTAATGTTCCTCAGCACAATCACAGGATGTCATTGTGCTTCCAGGACAGGGCCAAATCCTCCCTAATAAAGGGACTTTCTTTCTTCACTATGCCATTAGGTTGTTGCCACAGAGAGAAAATGATGTTTTCAACAGAGGTCCAGCTCAGAGGATCAGGTAAAGAAGCTGGCCAAAGTGTATGTCGTTCTCCAGTAAGGTAGCTCCGGGATAGAACTCTGCACTGATTAGCATTCATAACTTGCTTTGTCCCTTTCCCTCTTTTGCAAATGCATTTCGACTAAGACATTTGATGTTAGGTGAGAATGAGAATTCTGATAGGAATGACAATGCAACACTTCCTCCTGTGACTAGGGGGTGATTTGACACAGAGTAGGAGAGGTATGTTTTTATACTGAAAAGCTTCAAGGTGAGGAGAGAGAAAGAGGTGGGGGGAGGAACAGAGGGAGAGAGAATATATGCAAGTGTAAACATTTGGAAAGAAGAATGAGATAAGGAGTTGAAATGAAGTTCACAGATAAGCACATCTCTGGATGGTATTAAGGTTTGATTTATCTTCCCTTACAGAGAATAAAAAGTTTCATTTTGTTGAGAACTTCAACTTTTAGTTCTAATCTTAATTTTCCTTTAGGGATTGCTCTAGCACATACACTTTCAGTTTACATTTTTTGTATGTTCATATCACTCATTTGTATTTGTAGTCTTCTAAAGGGAAATGATAGCTAAAGAATCATTTTGGTTTCTTTTCCTCAGAGGTAAGGGTCATTACCCCCTTGAATGAACTATGGTGTAGAATCCCCAGTGGATTAGAGGGGCAGTTGCCCATCTTAACAGAGATGTCCCATCTCGCCCATGACAGCTAAGAGAGGGAAATATATTTGAGAGGTAGAACCACTAAATCTTCATTATGTTCTTGAAAAGAGCAAAGAGAAAAATAAAAAATAATTGACCCATCCACATTTGGGTTACCGAAAATAACATGCAAAATTGTCTTCAAATCGTTGGGGCATGTTATGTAAAAACTCATGTTTGAGGCTGTAGTCACATGCCATATCTAATCCTTTTGTTTCTTCTTCTCACAATCGTAGACATTTTGTGCTCTAATTATTCTAATCACAGTTCATACCTTATTTTTTCCCTTTCCATTTCCTTCCACACTTCTCATCTCTCCCCTTAAAAAAAATGAAATACAAAAACAAAACCTATAAAATATTTCTTTATTTTCTTACACTCTAATAAGGAACCGATGTCCTCACTTTTTATATCATTTGGGTAAAACAAATTTTATGTGCCTTACTCGTTACTCAAGTATAGTGATACATATATTGACTGCTCAGTCAATGGGTCAAGAGTATTGACAAAATAACTCTAGGGAGGTCAGTTAATAGCACAGACTCCTAGAACTGTACATTACTGTCATAGTGGACTGAAACCTAGGAGATACAGTGCTGTACGCATGGGCTCAGAAACTCTACTCATGAGAGCAGTAAGTCTGTACTGAGAATTTGAAAGTCTAAAGTATGCAAATTCAGAAAATGGAAGACCTGGACACCTCAATTATAGATTTCGAAGATTTCACAAATAGCTTGCTACACCAGGTTGCAAAGACAGACATATGGGCTAAAACGGATGAGTATCCATATATAACAGGCTGATGACTTAAAATAAGGATTGACAGTTTTCATTAATAATAATAAACTGCTTATATTGACTGTATATTTATCATATAATAGACACTGGGATGTTTTATAAAAATTATGTCCTTTAACAAAAAAAATCTATGAGCAGAACCACAATCTCATTATGTAAGTGGTGTGAAAAGTAATATTCATGTTTTAAGTACAAAAATACCACAAGGTAGATTTTTCAGTAGCTTACAGCATCCCAGTTTATGATTAGGGTGCCAATTTAGCAGGTGGAATCATTACCTGCTCCTTGATCCTGATCTAGGAAAAGTTCTGGAAATGAGTAAAGCTCTAGAACCAAACTTTAAGTCTCCAGCCTTCCCCATTTCTAAGTCACCTCAAGACTCAGTGAGTCCATCAGGAAGGCTTTTCTATCCTTATAAGCATCTATAGTAACACAGAGAAATACCTTTATATATAACTATTATTCACTTATCAAGTCACTTTAATAAAAAGGAGAATGTCTTATAGGCATGCCATGTTACTCTCCCAGAAACTTTCAAAGTCTATGTATCTGTATGTGGCAATTGAACCCGTTCTTTCTGGGGGAAGAGGGATGAGCACAATAGAGCCTTTATATTTGTCATTCTCTGGTCATAATTCATAATGCAGAGATTTTCCTACAGATTAGGTACAGATACCCTCCAATTTATCTACAGTAGCTCCTGACTGACTATACCACAGTGAAAGATAATTTAAGACTGTAGATATTTTCTTAACATGGAGATTAGGAAAAGTCTAGTAACTATCTTCATTTCCATATTAGACTTTATTATTCCTGTGATGTTTCCTTATTTTCAACTCATGACATTATCCTAAGACCATATTCAGTTTGGTAGCAAATGGTATATGCCAAAGGCCCAAACAAAATCACTTCTTTGCTGTATGAAATAGGCCCTTGGTTTTATATGCTTTGACAACTAGAGGACCTATTTAGCCCAAGAATTCTTTGGATAAATGAGGTAGATAAAGGAATTCCAAAAATTCTTTGCTTGGTTTACTATCTTATTTTCTGCATGCCTCCACACACATTACATTGTGGAGGAAATCGCTGCTCCTAATCACAGGATAGTGATTACAAAGCACTTCACATGCATGGCTTTTCATCTGAAACATTTAATTTCTAATTGTATCCTGCATAGCGTTTAATGTTGATTACAAAACACTTTCTATAACTTCATCAGGTTACAATGATATCTCATGAGGTATGAACATAGCCTGAGCTGTGTTAATTAATACTCTCCAGAATCAGGTATCGTAAGTTTGTCAGTCATAATAAAAATATTGTCCTGGCTCAGCTCTAGTGTAGTAATTACATTAAAGATGGTTGTTTACAACACCAAACCCAAGGGATTTCAGGTACATAACCCAACTGTCAGCTCCAGTACCTGTCCCTTTGAGATCCAACTGTAATTTGTTCAAAACCCATCACATGTGTGGTGGGAAGCCCTGCCTTCTTGATATCTCTGTTTTGTCTGGGTATATGTTTCTGTTCTCACTGAAGTAGTTCCGTTTTGGAATTATTTCACTAGCTTACATACGTGTTAGTTTCTGTTTGGCTTAATCGTATTAAAAACACTCCCTTCCTCTCAATAACCTTTTAGAGACTCTTCCCTCAAGATAGCTCTGTAAACTCATTACCTTTACATAGCCACTATTACCAAGAAGATCAAAATAACTATGTTTCTGGATCACACCAGAACTACTAAAAAAATTCTCTGTAAAATTTTCACACAGATGTGAATGCATATGAGAGGAAAGAATACCATGAAAGCAAACTGTATGCCAATATGTGCAGTTCTGGAATTATTTGGAAACTCTTTTGCAACAGGGAGGTGTTATAATAATGATGTGGTAAAATTAAAATGTTAAGATGAAAACTCTTTCTTGTTGCTCTAGTAAATGCTAAAGCAATTCCAGCCAAGACACTATAGTTACTCAATTATATTTCTGTAAGCAGGATTCTGTCATTTTAATATTTATGATTCTTCATGAAGAGCTATTTGTAACAGAGATAGCACAAGACAATAAAAGACAAAAAGGTGCATTGATGCTAGCTGGTTCCAATATCAGGAATGGATTGTTTGAGGGAGAACTGAGCTCATGGACTTGCTCTATACTGAGAAGTTGCTAAGATATTTATCAATGTGGCATCAGATTTAAATTTACACACTCGTACACATACATATATATTCTGAAGTCCCATGGTGGGTGTTGTTTATACTTGAGAAAGAGGGAAATAAAAAAAAAATTCCTAATGACAGTCAGTGGCAAATGGCCTAGAACTGAGAGATAGGACACAGTGTTCTCCTGATGATCAGAGATAGTTTTGCAGAACACCAATTTCCAAGAAGGTCACTCATAATCATGATGGAGAGAGTTAAAACAAGACAAATTGTGCCTAAACACAGACAAAAAGAATCTATGAAGACCACAAAACTGATTCTCTCTTGATATATCTATATATATCTATATATCTTTCCTAGCTTCTTTACTAAATTCAGCTTTAGCTCTACTTCATTCCTCCCACTTCCATACAAAAATAGGAGTATTGACTCTGTTTTCTGGCAGTGCTTAACCTAAAGGAAAACCATGGACCCTTAAACTTTCACCAGTATCACTTAACACAAGCCCCAATCTCCTCAGTATCTCTCAGAGGTACTCCGTGACATAATGTATAGTCAAATGGGAGAAACTCACTTTTTTAGGTTTTATGAGGCTTTGGTGACTTTCTACATACCACATTGCTCTGACCAAATACCGGCAATTTTATAGGCCATTATAATGAGACTGAAGCTAATAATAAGTAAAAGTTAGGATTTTGATATAAAATTTCAGAATCTTAAAAAAATCTTACTCTAGTATATTTTAGTAAAATTACTCAGGTGACCACTGTACATTTTAACCACATTAACTGTGTGCCCCTGGACTATGTTTTATTAATAAAATCTAGGGCAAGACATACTTATGCTTCCCACTTATTTATTATTGATACTAGGGTTTTTACTCTGGCTACATCAGAACGGAAATCCTCCTTTTCCCTTTCACAAGACATAACACATTCTATACCTTATCTTTAATATTCTGAATTCAAACAATTTGAGGTAATCAGATTAAGTCTTCTGTTCTAACAAAACACACAAGTAACAAACTACAAACACAACAAGTAGCAGATCTGAGTTAGAGGAAGATTACTTCAACTAACTTAAGAGCCAAGAAAATATGCCTGGTCCACTGGGTGGACTTTGGTAAGGATTTGGTCTTAGGAACAAAACTAAACTTAAGACACTATTTTTATTTCTGTTCATTTTCTTTTAGCAATAATAAATAAGTATTTGAAGACCCATTGCACCAGGATACCTTTGCTAATAATATGCAGGGATCTTCACTGATTTTGAAACACCTGAGATACTGCCATATACTTAAACAGATATTCCAACAAGCACAGAATTGTCCGACTGTATCTTGTAAGCATCTCTTGGATCTCTTTCCTTGTCTTCATTTTCAGTGCATTCTGGCTTCTTGAAGTAGATCCTTAAATGGACTCTCAGGGTTCAATCTTATCCTACTATCATCAATTTTTATTTCAGCTTGGGTTACATTTCTAAAACACAAATCTGCTAACGTTTCTTCCTTGCTAGAATCAAGTTTATTACTCTAGTAATAAAGTCCATCCTTTTACAACACATTGTGATCTGTGTTCTCAGTCTCCATCTTTCTTTCTCAATATTCTCTTAATAAAAATGTGCACTATGCAAAATGCTTACATTATGGCATTTTTTAGAATTGTATTTTTATGAATTAATTATATTCAACAGGATGTCTAACAATTACTTACCTTTTCTAGGATCACTGTTGTTGACTTTTAGATCAACACTTTCCCATTAACACTTGAGCTTTTTAAAAACTATTCTTTGTCATAGTATATCTTCCTGTATCTGTTTAAAACTATTTCAACTTTTATAGACACATGAATTATATTTTTAAATCATGCATGTTTGTTAGACTCGTGTAACTGAAAATATGTTTATGACTGTTAAAAGATCAGCAAATTAGGTTTAAAATTCTTGAATGAAAAAAATTATGTTCTTTTAGCTATATTTTTTGTTCTCAAAAGTTTCTCACAATTTATTTGAGGATAGTATGCTTTGAAGTGCTTTCTAAAAATGAGTTCTTAAAATGTTTCGGAAGGCACATATGGTTTTTCTTTATCCTTAGGCTTGCAAGAAAATTGCCTAGTTCCATGTAAGTATAAACATGTTTTAATTATTTTATCCAGTCTACTTATGGCATTTTTGTGCAATTCAGAGTCTTATTTCAATCATGTTCCCAAGTACAGTTCCCCTTTGAATGGCCCAGCTTTTACTTTCTTTAAAGAGCCAATGATCCTTGACTATGTAGCCACATATTCTCAGTGTCAAGTCAGTCACGTCTTTTTCATTACTTTAAGGTCTTTGTTATCTTCCAACATATCCAGGTTTTAACATTCAATGGTCACACTTCTGTTCTATATTTCTCCGTATGAAACTGCAAACATCCATGTCAAATCCTTTTCTTTGCCATTCTTCTTATCTGGCCTATTTCAAGGTGGTTTGCTCTACTCTCGCCCTACTTAATCTAAAGGAAAACTCTGCCCCCTTCAATCTTTCACCAATGTCACCTAACACAAGGCCAAATCTTCTCAGCATCTCTTTGAGATGTTCCATACATCTCAGGTGTGGTTCCGATGTTCTTATTTTTTTTTAATGTTTTTATTTTTTTTAATTTCTAGGAGAGAGAGAGAGAGAGAGAGAGAGAGACAGCGTGAGCAGCGGAGGGTCAGAGAGAGAGGGAGTGACAGACTCTGAAACAGGCTCCAGGCTCTGAGCTGGCAGTCAGCACAGAGCCCGACACAGGGCTTGAATCCACAAACTGCGAGATCATGACCTAAGCAAAAGTCGGACGCTTAACTGACTAAGCCACCCAGGCGCCCCTGTGGTTCCGATGTTCTTGACTGGGATCTGTTATATACTGATTGTTTGTGTCCCTTCAAAATTTATATATTAAAATTCTACCACCCTCACCCCTGCAATATGATAACATTAAGGGATGGACCTTTGGGGGATGCTTCAGTCATGAGGAAAGAGCTTTTATGAATGGGATTAGTACTCTTACACAAGATACTCTACAGAACGCTGAACCCCTTCTACCTTCTGAAAAGACAGGCATCTATTAACCAGGAAGCAGGCTCTCACCAGACACTGAATGAAGCTTCCAGAACTGTGAGAAATAAATTTCTGTTGTTAATAAACCACCCAATCTATGATACTTTTATAACATCTTAAATGTACTAAGACAGGATTTAGACACTTTTGTAAGGTAATTGCTAAGTCCCAGTATCAAGGCCTTAATATTAAATCTATCAAAACATTTTCTAGCCTTCTTGTTAAGTATATGGGTGTGGTAAAGTATAAAATATGGACAAAAAATTTGTATCCTCGTGGAGTGTCATTCCAAATGATCTGGGCCAATGTTGTGAACTTGGTTTGGCAATGAAATAATAGCAAACATGACACAAAATGACATTTGTAAAGTAATTCTTTGCAGTTGTTCTCTTGCTGCTTTTGGAACTTACTTGCCACGTGAAGAAGCCTAGCCTACCAACAGCATGATGAAAGACACTAGGACGTGGCCAAGTGAATCCCATCATCCTAGCTGATGTTGGGCCAACCACCAAACAGAAGGGTAGTCTGTTCACAACATCCTGTTCCTAGTTCAGCCAACTGCAAAGAACAGCTAAGTTGGTCCAAACTGATAGAAATACTCAAGTAAACCACGAGATTGTTGGGAAAAACACATGCTTTTATTTTAATCCACTAGTAGGCATGGGATGATTTGTTGCATAGGAAATTTAACTACTAACAGGCAAGACAGTTTCAACTATAAAAGGAACCATTTAGTATGTAAACCCTTGAGTAACATCTGCTCTATTTACGTAGAATGGAAATTATCAGCCTGAGAAAGAGATATCCCTAATGCATTAAGAAGTCTGTTAAGGAAATGGAGGTTGTTTTTCAACCAAGGCAGAAACTCTTGTCTGCCCTTCATTTACCCCAACAGCCACAGGCCCCATGGGATTAGCCTATCCATGCTGGATGCTTCAAAGGTAAGCATACCAACCAGAAATATTACACCTGACGATAGCACATTTTCCTTAGGTAACTTTTCCTAGTGATATTAAACTTTTCTTGCATATCTTTTGCAAATAAACTATGCAATGGTTAAATTGTTTCAGTCAATTTTAAATAAGGTTAAAGTTTCTTATGACCATATTGGGATATTAATTAACTCATTTTTCTCCTAATGGTAGAAAAACAAAAATTGCCTGATTTTTATTATAGCAGCTCTACAATAATTTGTATACTTAACCTGAGACAAAGACTGATACGTAATAAGTGTATGTTCAATGAGAGAAACTCACTTTTCAGTTTTATGACAGTGTTTACCCTTTCTACAGACCATGTTGCTCTGACCAAATACCCTCAATTTTATGAGTCATTATAAGCAGACTAAGAATAAAGATAAAAATTAGGTTTTGATATAATAATCTCACAATCCTGAAAAAAATCATTCTAATATATTTTAGTAAAGTTACTCAGGTGACCACTGTAAGTTTTAACTGCATTAACTGTATATGCCTGAACTATGTTTTGCTAATAAAATCTAGGGCAAGACCCATTAATGTTCCTTGCTTATTTACTATTGATATTATAGTTTTCACCCTTACTCTATCAGAAAAGCAATCCCCTTTTTCCCTTTCACAACACTTAACACATCCTATATCCTATCTTTAATATTCTGAATTTAAACACTGATTCAAGTCCCTGCAGTGATCAGATTAAGTCTTTGTAATCTTCCAACATACTCAGTTTTTATTATTCAATAGGCATGCTTCTGTTCTATATTTCTCCACATAAAGCTGCAAACATTGATGTCAAATCCCTTCCTTTCTTTGCCATTCTTCTTATCTGGCCCTTCTTCCACTGGCTTGCCATACTTACTTCCTACAAGTCCCTTTGATTAGATATAGCCATTTCCCAAATATGAAAATATTACATTTACTCCTAAAGGAAGATAATTTTACAGTTCCGATTATTATTAGTTTTACATTCAGATGGTGGCATTGGTTCTAACATCCTTCTTAAAGTTTTTGTTTCCTTTACTAATGATTTGATTAATTCCCAGCGGGAGAACTTTCTAAGCATAGGTATTGTTAGTACTATCAGCAGTTCTGGGTCCTGCAAATCCATATTTAGGCCTGCCACTTTCCTATTACTTTATCAGCATGTTAGGTTTCACTTTAATTTCCATGTTAATTTACAGATTTATTCATTCCAAGTAGAAAATTTCAACTACTTCCTGGTACTGATTTTACTTGTAGCAAAATGGATGATTTGTACTTTACACCATATATAGCAACTCCAAATTTCAAGATGACCTCAAATAAAAGACAATTTAGTCAAAATCACATTGGATACTCAAACAAGTTGATATTTGGTAATTAACTATTATATACTGACTATTTGTAAAACAAAAGACCTCTCAAAGTTTAACTTATTTTTTTTTACAAATTTTTAATGTTTTATTTATTTCTGAGAGAGAGACAGACAGACAGTGTGAGCAGGGGAGGGTCAGAGAGAGAGGGAGACACAGAATCCGAAACAGCCACCAGTCTCTGAGCTAGCTGTCAGCACAGAGCCGGATGCGGGACTCGAACCCACGAACCATGAGATCATTACGCTTAATCAACTGAGCCACCCAGGGGCCTCAAGGTTTCACTGTTATTTAAATAGTAATATGAAGAAGAAGAAAAAAAAAAAGAGAGAGAGAGGACCAATAATTAAAATTGGGCCAAAGGGAATCAAAATAGCCTTATAACATACACAAACTAAAGAAGAGTTTTGGCCCTAAAAATCACACTGTTTATAAAACTGAGTAGCTAAATTCATGTTGTAAAACTTAATGGCTCCCTGTGATGTTACCCAGGGGTATACAAAGTATTGCTCCCTAAAATAGTATACAGTCATTATGTTAAACAGAGGAGTTAACATTTGCAGAGCACTTGTTCTATGTAAAACCCATTACCTAATTTATTTTAAAAACAATCCTGTCATGTAGATATCACATTCCCATTTTACAGGGAATGCACCAGGCCCAGAGGCAGTGAATCACGTACTTTGTTTCAGTCAGACTTAATGGTACAGTGATCATGTGCACAACCCAAGGAAGGATCTTCCTCCATGTCTGTCTGTTCCACCACGAGGAAGTATACTTCCTCCATCTCTGTTTACAGATCATAAAACATTCATTATATGAATAAGTCTACAATGCAGGGAATATCATGTACTGCACTCAATTATAATGCAATATATGATTATAAAAATTCTACTTAAAATTATAAAGAAAGGTATTTGTATATATGCCTTTAAATTTGTAACCAACACAATTTTTATAAAAGGGTTCCATCATATTTTATCCTGAAATATAAATATTTCTTTGATTATTAACTATCAAATTGTAAAATATATTGTTTTACTTTCTACATGATTGCAGATATGATTTAGTAAAATATTTATTTGTATAAATGTAAAGAATATAGGGGTTATTTTTTGTGGTCTAAAATATGGTGTCCACTGGACATATTTTTTTCTGTTAAGTTAAATTTAATCAGTTTTTGACAGAACAAAAAAAGTAAAATAACTCTGATAATAAAAATAAATTTTAAGTTTATAGGCCTATATAAATGGAAAAAGATTGAATGGAAGTCTGAGGAAATAATACCTGAGATATTCGGGAAAAGAAAACTTTAACAAAATTTTCTACTCTTAACATCTTTCACATTTTTTGTTTTATATGTATATAGATAGAAATACATAAATAGAAACATACCTGAAAATCAAAATGCAGATTTTCAAAAATATTGGCATATTCAAATAGATATAACTCAAGGTTCCATTTTTTTCAAACACATCTATATATTCCATGAAAAACATTTATTAATTTCCTCAGGAGCACTAGTTCATCTGTGAGAAAGAACTGGCAAATATCAACATTTGCCACTGTGAACATTTATGATAGCATCGCCTGAGGCAGGTTCTCTAAAGATTGCTCACAGAGAATTTCTGGAACTCATCAGCAGACAATATTCTCCCTAGCTTGTAGGTTAATAAAGGAAAAAGAAAGTTGTATCCAAGGTTGGTTGTCAAGAATAGTTTAGGATTTATTATCTGCAGCACCTTAAAAGAAAGTACTTTAAATGAGGCTAATGCATTGCTTCTTATCACAAATTGGGAATGATTAAAATGCATAATTAAAAGATATACTTGGGAAGTAGGTCACAAGCCATTCACTAACTGTAGGGAGTTTGGCAAATGCATTGTTTTATATGCTGGGTGTGGCTGACTACCTGAAATAGATCAGAAATAATTTTGATTATAGAAAAAACACAGGATCCCTGGAAGATAGAGATCTTCTGGGAAATATTTAATTGTACCCATGTAGCAAACATGCTTTAGTATTTGGCTGACTGATTTATTTCTGTGTTTATTCTTTAGTAGAAAACTGATTTCATTAGGGCTCAATCTAGGGCATTCAATTCTTTCATACTTCTGAAAAGTTTCAGCTGTATATTTTGGATGCAATTCTATCAATTGTATAAAGAAATACAGATGTGACCACCTATCAAGAGAGAAGACTGGTGCTGGAAAATTCCCAGGGAAGATGGGAGGTAAGTATAACCTTGCGGAGTATCCTGATAATTATCAAACACCATATGGCACAAAGATAAACAACTGGCGTCAAACAACATAACCATTGCTTGATACTTTCAGATGCTTATGTCAATATAGAAAGGAGAAATTATAATAAGGATGCTTGGTGGAAATGTATGCACGATGGAGTGAGGTAGAGTTGTCCTAAAACATATTAAGACATAACAGTATTAGAACAATTGGATTCTATTTCGCTTTGACTAACTACCTGTGTGAGGTTGACCAAATTACTCTGATTTTCTGGGCATCGTTTCAAAAATCCAAGATTGAATAATTAGATGGTATTTCAGGTTTCTTAATCACTTCAAAAATTCAGTTTTCACTTATTTATGTTTTCTGGTATAAAAATTTGATTCTTATAAAATAAGTAAGTGATGGTTCAGCATAGTGATTATAGTTATATTGTGTATTTGAAAGTTGCTAAAGAGTAGTTCTTACAAGTTATCATAAAAAATAACTATGTATGGCCATGAATGTTAACTAGACCTTCTCTGGTGATCACTTAGCAATACTTCCAAATATTAAAAACTTATTTTGTATACCTGAAACTGACATAATGTTTCAGGTCAACTATATCTCCATTTTAAAAAGAAAGAACTATTTTTCTTTAACCCTAAAAACTAGAAAGTTTTTGTCTATTCCGCATATTTAAATGCTATTTTAATTCAAAATTCTCTCAACTTTCCCTCATTATTTCTTTCAGTTGAGTTTTGGGTTTACATTTTTTTGACATTTTAAGTAGGCTCCATGACTCAAGTGGGACTTGGACTCATGACCCCAAGATCAAGAGTCACATGCTCTACTGACTGAGCCAGTCAGGTGACCTGGAGTACATTTTTTATAAGTAAACTTGCCCAACCTTCCCCCCCACACACACATATACACACAAACACCCACATATTCCAACAGAGTAGGAAATATTTCTGGTTACATGGTAAAATAGCAACTAATAAACATGTAAGTAAATCTATATCTATTTTAAAATTGTGATAATAAAAAAAAAACATAAAAAAAAAAAATTGGGGCGCCTGAGTGGCTTAGTCGGTTAAGCGTCCGACTTTCGCTTAGGTCATGATCTCGCGGTTCCTGGGTTCGAGCCCCGCGTCGGGCTCTGTGCTGACTGCCAGCTCAGAGCCGGGAGCCTGTTTCAGTCTGTGACTCCCTCTCTCTCTGACCCTCCCCTGCTCACACTGTCTCTCTCTCTCCTAGAAATAAAAAAAAAAAAAAACATAAAATTGTGATAATAGTCAATAATATGTATTTTAAAATTCTATTAAAATATATTCAGTAATTAATAGAACTTGAGTGAAAATAAGGGTAACATTTTGATTCAAGATGAATTTTTTGGTCCTGAATTGTTCTTAATGTTAAGTAGTTAATTTNACAGAGCCCGACGCGGGGCTCGAACCCACGAATCGCGAGATCATGACCTAAGCGAAAGTCGGACGCTTAACCGACTAAGCCACCCAGGCGCCCCTCCTAAGTATCAATTCTATTTCCAAAGACTATTCACAAATAGGTGTATTATCATGCTCATTCATCAAATTCAGTTACTATTCAATCAAATAGTTGAAGTAAGTATTGCCTATATTGAATATGGAATTTTTCTTTCTTTCTAAAATAAAAATATTTATTTAGGCTTCATCAATATAGGTAAGATATACTGAAGGACCATCTGGGTGGCTCAGTCAATTAAGCATCTGACTCTTGATTTCAGCTCAAGTCATGACCTCACAGTTGGTCATGAGGTGGAGTCTAGCATCAGGCTCCACACTAGTCATGGAGCCTGATTAAGGTTCTCTCCTTCTCCCCCTGTAAAACTACTGTACTGCACCAAACTTAGCAGTCAAAAACCTACATCTACCCTAACAGCATGACCAAGAATGCCCTTACACAGCACAGATTCTAGGGCAGACAAAGATTTCTACAGACAGCATTGTGTTATGCTTTAAGGAAAGATTTCCATTCACAACTGCACATTAACTCATATAAAAATAACTTGACCCTACACAAAATGTCCTTTCAGCAACATTCAAGGTAATTAATTATCACAATTTCCAAAGTGGCAGAGATATTAAAGTGACATAAGAAAGAAAAAAGAAAAGAAAAAGAAACACACTTACAAAAAAAGGTATATTGTGACAAAAGTATGCATTAATTATCTGGACAGTATCTTCTCTCAAATTAAATGACACTATATAAAAATTTGCTGGAAAAAATATTACAAAACTGAACTCTGTACATTTGCACTTGAGTCCAAACCATTCTGAAAGTGGCAGGAACCTGTAGTTATCTTTCCCATGCACTTTTTTTTTTTTTTTTCCTCTTGAGGGTTATGATTGCAGTATTATTTGAATGGTATGTGAGAGAGTTTTCACTGCCCATGGGAAAGTCTACACTGATATATCCCCACATTGAGTTCATTTACATAACTACTACCTCCTCTGCCAGTTCTCTCCTCTGATCTGTTGGAGGATTTATTACCATTCCCCAGAGAAGGAGAAGCTATCTTCTGCTGTGTCCCTCTCCCTGCATAATCCAGGCCCAGATGTGCTCTGCCAGGAGGAACTGCCATTACTTGGACCCATGGCCAGCCAACTGCAGTCTTTCCCTGTGGCCTCTGCCTGTCCTTCAGGCTTAGAGGTATAGTCCTGCTGGTACTTGGGGCTGGAGCCTCAGACTGCTGCTGTTGGTACTAAGCCAGCGGCTGGTGTGTCTCTCTCAGTTGCTTCTGAAGAACTAGCCAGGTGCTCAGCATGCGCTCTACTTTGTCTTCAAGATGAATGATGAAGTCATTCAGTTCATCCTGACTGCTTTTAAGCTCCTCACTATTTTCTTTTGTAAAGCCAACTCTGCTTCAAGTTATGCAATATGTCCCTGGGACAAGCCAACTTCCAAGCTCTGTTTCTTCTGGTTAACATTCAACACTTTGCCATTAACATTTTGCCTGTTTGGCTTATCGGAGTTTAGACCCAGAAGTTCAACAGTCACAAAGTCCACATTCTTATTGGTAAAACTGATATACAGGTTCTCTAAGTCACTATGCTGATGGGTAAGAGTGATGCATATTCCATTTTTATATTTTACTGGAATTTTACATGTTCAAATCATGATTTTAAATCTGTAGGTTTCCATTCCTCCAAACTGTCTGAAGACATGTACTTGAGACTTCTGGTTTTCTATTTTCTTCAAACAAACATTTCTCAAGTGTTTACATGCTCTAGAAGGGGAATTTGGGGGAGGCAGCCACTTTTTTGGAATAGTTCCACACCATGAGGCCTCTGAAGCAAGGGGAGGGGGAAGAGGAAAAAAAAAAAGCTGAAACACAAGGTTCATCTGGTAAGTTTTACATTAGTCATGATAAGCTGGAGAGTGAAAGATTGTAGTGTGTGTTTGTTTGTTTGTTTGTTTTTGGGGGGGTGGTCTTGAATAGTCCGAGTCTTGCTGTGGAAAGAAGTACTTTTTCCTGGTGGGATAGTCTGTGAAGACTTGGCTGGGTAGTATGATTTATTTACCTAGCAGACATAAACCATTTGGGGATTGTTTCAATTTGCCTTTAGTCTGTTCATTTTTAGGAAAACCAAGTTGATCACTAGATCTACTATCTCAGCTGGGCACTGCTAGGCTGCTGGATTTTCTTGAGGTACTGGATTTGAGTAATTCACTCTTGCATCTCTTCTTCCTTGGTCGATAGTTGCATTACAAGGATGTCTACCTGAATGCAGGCTCTTGGGGCTTTAGTTTTTCATCAGACTCACTTAAGCCAGGTCTATCGTTAGAATTAAAAGCTGGAGTGTCTGGATGGCTCAGTGGGTTAACCGGTCAACTCTTGACTTCAGCTCAGGTCATGAGATTGAGCCCCATATCAAGCTCCATGTTGACAGCATAGAGCCTGTTTGGGATTCTGTTTAGCCCCCTCTCTCCACCCCTACCCTACTTGCACTCTCTCTCAAAATAAATAAATGTATTTTAAAAAATCTGTGTACTTGCCCTCCAGAGCTTGGACAAGGAGTTCATATTGTTTCCATGTTAGAATTAACTCATCTCCTGACATAACTTTGAAGTCTGTTTTACTAAGTCACACCTTTTCGGGAAGAGGCTCCTCCTTGGTCATCTTGAATCCTCTCCAGACTGAGGCTGTGCCAGTGCCAGTCACCAAAGCCAAGGCCACACTCCTGGCTTGCAACCCAGGCTTCAGACCCAGCTACCTCCAGCCTCCCAACTCCTCCTCCTGCTGCAGCCCCAGTCCTCTAGCCCCCCATTCTAAATCATGTTTCTTTTTAGGGTCTTTGAAACCTTAATTTGCCCTTGAAAATTAAAAGTTCTTATTGTATGTAGATGGATCCTACTAATACTGGATGATATGAATGAAGACACTGCTAGTCCACACTCGTGAACCAGATACTACTATACCAATTAGATCAATTTTGACAAATTTTATTTGACATGACGACGCAGATATTCAGTTTATGTTAGCTAATTATATGCAGTAGTTGTGGTTGTATGCATTTATACATATACACATATGTATATATTTGCATACATATATGGTCATTTTTACAATTTTATAGCCATAACTTGTGAAGTCATGGATGCTTAAGGATTGCTCTCTAAAGCAGGTAATATTCAAACACAATATTATAATTTTGAAAAGTGATATATACAAATTCCAGAATTTCAGAATTTCCTTGACAGCTTGCTGTAATGACAGATAGATAGGACTGCTGTTTCCATAGTAACAGGATAGACTTATGTAATCAAATATAAGATATATATTTTTTAATGTTCACACCCATCCACCCCCACCCACATACATGGTAAAAGTTTGTTCTTTATGTATACATTATTGATGATACCTCTTAACTGATAAATTTAAAAAATAGGCTAGCCTATATTCCTCTAATATTTCTAAACATAGGTACATCCTAAAAATTTTGAAATGATGGAAACTTTGGTTTTCTGTTGATTATTTGCTCTTGTTTATGTTATAGTTTTTCTTGTTTTTGGTATAGTTTGATTTTCATGAAAATCAAGACATATCATAGATATATGATAGACATATGATAGATAAATGTAGAGAGATATTTACATTTTTCTAATTTTATATGCAGAATAATTCTTATCATTGAGAGATTAATTTAGATCTCTCTGACTCAGATGCAAAAGCAATCTATGTATATCCAGGTTCTCAATGTTGCCATAATTGACACCTGGAACTAAATAATTAATTATGGCAGGTTGTCCTATACAATATAGGATATTTAATAGCACCCCTGGTCTCTGTCCACTAAATGCCAATGGTAACCACCACCACTCTCAGTTGAGACAAAAAATGGATGCATAAATCTCAGGCCAAATGTTTCAAAGATGTCTCCAGATATTGCCAAATGTTCCCTGGGAGACAGACTGGACTCTGTTGTGAACAGCTGGTCTAATGTTTTAAAAACATTCATTACCAGTCATATATATATTTAAGATGATCAGAAATAAATTGCATATTTAAGCATTTGAACTATATGAAAAATAAAGAGAAAATTTTGATGAGTTTACACAAACTCTTCTAATCATTCAAATCTCGGGCCTTTAAAATATTTAAAAATATTAGATAAATCAGCACATTTTTTTTCCTAAAAAATAAGTCTTTTAATAATATGCAATAAAAAATCACACATATATACCTTATAAATTTTAAAAGGTCAAAGATTTTATACTATGTACAAGCTAATGAATTTGCTTGCCATGGTTTTATGTATGCTGATGGATAACCTAAGATTTTTCAGTCAAAGATGCACAGTTATTGCCCATCAATAGCAGTAGCCGGATTATCTGCTTTATTTACAGAAGTTCCCAAAAGTCCCATTTTTTACAGGGAGACACATAGAGAGCCAGGTGATAACTATATACATAGGGTGAATTATACTATGGGAGAGGAACACTGAGTCTAGAGAGTTCAAATCTCTTCTAATGGGGAATTAGTATACCGGCCCTCTGTTCCAGAGGTGATAATATCTCTCTTTCAAGCCTGTTTGCTATGAAAATATCCTATGAAAAAAGTCTAGAAGAAAGACAGCCAGTGCTTTGCCCCCAACATATACAAAAACATGAGACTCAGGGAGAATTGTTTCTCAACAGGTACTATATACAGATAGATTACATTAAATATAAACTCAAATTTAATTACTGCAAAACAAATATTGAAACAATTTGAAATCAAACATGACTGACGTATATTGACTTTATCACCATTATAAAAATATAAAACCCTATGTAAGATGTGTAACGGCTGGCCCCAAATTTTAAAAGAAAAGTAACCATACTTTTAATTATCTGCCTGTTTTCTACTTATAGAAAAAAAAGTGTCCTGTGGTAATTACAGAATGATATTTGAGAACTGGCCTGCCTAGGTTCAAATTTTTGGTTCTACTTACCAGTGATACGACTTCAGAAGAGTTTTCTTCTTTTAACTTTTCATTGTTCAACCTCAGTTTCTTCTGTCAAAGAAAGATGTTAATACTTGTCACATCAGCTTTTGCTAAGATTATTAATGGTAATTCACACAATGTATATTGCATTGAAATAAATTCTCAATAAATGCTATTATTTCTTTTTCACTGTATGAGTGCATTCACTCTGCTAGCCACTGAAGCAAGTATTGATATGCCTAGATAAATAAGACACAATCCTTGTTTTCATGAAAATGATAGTTGTTGGATGAGAGAAATATTCACCAAAAGTTACTTATTTTACCCTTAAATATGGTAAAGTTATGTAGAAAATATTTTATTTTCTTTTAAAAAGTCTTTTTATGTTATATAATTAAAGAAAATATGAATATAACTTATAAACTAAAAAAAGAATTTTATGTATTTTATTTTACCTGAAAAGGGATTTTCCCTATCTCAGCAAAACATACAAATAACCATATTTTATATCATGGTACTTGGAGGTTGAATGAAAATTAAAATATAATAATATTATTACTTCTTTTAAACCATTTAACATAGGCTTATGGATAAAATACACATTCTAAAACATTGATTATGTAGTATATCATTGCATTATTTTAGCAATCTAGTGAAATAAGAGATGGCTCTAACATTTATTACTGTTTGCTTAAAACACTTTTAAATTTTGTTAAGTTTTTAATATTTTTCATTTATTGTTGAGAGAGGGGAGAGACAGTATGAGAAGGGGAGGAGCAAAGAGAACGAGGCAGACACAGAATCTGAAGCAGGCTCCAGGCTCTGGGCTGTCAGCACAGAGCCCAATATGGGGCTCAAAACCATGAGCAAGAAGATCATGACCTGAGCCAAAGTAGGACACTCAACCGACTGAGCCACCCAGGTGCCACTAAAGTTCTTTTAGTTCTAGAAAACTAAACTTATCTCAGATTGGGCCTTATGTTAAATTTTTGTTTTCCTGAATAATTTTTGATGTTTCTGGGTTTAATTATACACTACTTGTTTTGTTTTGTTTTGTTTTTTAAATCTCTAACTTTTCCTTAGAGAGGTAAGACTCATATCCTTGATATTTTCTTTTTTTAAAATATTTTTATTTATTTCTAGGAGAGAGAGAGAGACAACATGAGCAGGGGAGGGTCAGACAGAGAGGGAGATAAAGACTCTGAAATAGGTTCCAGGCTCCCGAGCTGGCAGTCAGCACAGAGCCTGACGCGGGGCTCGAACCCACCAACCGCGAGATCATGACCTAAGCGAAAGTCGGACGCTTAACCGACTAAGCCACACAGGCGCCCCTCATATCCTTGATATTTTCTAATATCACTTCGGATTTTCTTTCTCTTTGGAAATTTGGCATACTGTTTCTTCTACCTGAATTACCCTCTACCTCCATGATTCAGTTTAATGCTAACTCAGCAAAAATTCTCTGATCATCCTAATGAAAAATTAATCCATACGAATTTCTGTAACATGCTTCTCTCTTTCATCCATTATTTTTTTCTAACCAATATCTGCTGCACTTTTTTCTATTAAATTATTTTAATGTTTTATTTATTTCTGAGAGAGAGAGAGAGACAGCATGAGCAGCGGAGGGTCAGAGAGAGAGGGAGATACAGAATCTGAAACAGCCTCCAGGCTCTGAGCTGGCTGTCAGTACAGAGCCCGACGCGTGGCTCGAACCCACAAACCGTGAGATCATGACCTGAGCCGAAGTCAGACGCTTAACTGACTGAGCCACCCAGGCGCCCCATCTGCTGCACTTTAACTATGTGCCAAGCACTCTGCAATGTGCCCAAAAGAGAGATTAAATATGGTGCCACTTCTTCCTCCCCATGAACATTGAGGTTTAGAAGTGAATATTGATTTGTAAACTTACTATTTTCATTTCATACAATGACTTTCTGTAGCCTGTTAGCTATGTGAACAAGAACACACAAAGGTGAGGAATAAGCTCACACCTGAAAATACTAGGACACAGCTAGTGAATAAAATAGGAAATACATTCTAAGGAGTAGAAGAGGGGGAAAGAGCATTTTAAAATCAGGTATATTTTACGTAATCTTATGTTTGGTATGTCTGGAATACAGATTATGTGACAGGTGAAAAGTTGATGCAGTTCTTTGGAACTGTAGATATTAGATTAGGATCGGTCCCCATATTTTAAAAATTCACACCAGGTGCTACTATTGTGTTAGACTTCATTATCTCTGGCAGTAACATAGAAACCATATATGAGCAAATACTAGTTAATTAGAACTAGAATAGCTCTGTTTGATGCTATACTGACTATTTTAGGGAAAAAAATGGCAATCCTCCCTCAACATTTTTCTCAGTTTCTCTTTAGGTCTATGTTTTGTCCTTCTTCCATTTGACTTTTACCTCTTTATTTAACAGAAACAATGGAGATACCTGATGTATTTGAGAAACCCAAAGCTTTCCGTGTGGCTGGAGTGGAATGAGAAGGGAACAAGGGAAGGTAATGAAGTTGAGGGAGTTAATATGAAATTAATAATACTTTGTATCATTCTATGCAATAAAATGGTAAAATATTTCCATAAAAATTTTAAAATATTGAATACAAATAGATTTCTAATAGATGACTCCCTCTAGTCAATACCACGGAGGCTCCCCTCAAGAGCACACTATGGTTCTTAAAGATTTGTTATCAGTTAGAGATTTTGTTAGCAATATTATAAATGCAAATAGTATCTGTGCATTTTCAATTCATAAGGATTTCTAAAATCCACACTGGAATGAAACATGTTTAATAAATTAACACAAAGAATAAGAAATATGAGATTTTCATATTCAATAATTTTTGTTCATAGTATTGTGCCAGTTATTGATAAATTGTTTTCCCACTGCGAATTGACCCGCCTAGACTGCTCTGTGAAAATGATACTTGCCTTTGCAATTTTTTTTTCCCTGTTCCAGCTGGCAAGAAGTTTTGTCAGTTGAAGGAACTGAAGAGGTGTTCCAGGAAGAAGGTTTTCTTCCCCGTTCACTTCTGCTCACTCACAGCAGTAGATGCCTACAAGCGCTTGCACATCTTCAGTGCCCATCCCTGTGGGTTACCCGGCGGGCAACACTGAGCAGCAAGCAGCTTCTGCAAGCACGCAGCCCCCTTCACTACCCAGCAGAGGCTTTCCAGCTCCTTCAATGCTTGCTTGCAAATTCTTCTACTTGGGGCTCTTACAGTGCACACCTGTGCGCACTGGGCTGCAGGGACCTTCCTCACTACCTTCCCAAGTCACCATGCAGCTTTATTGCAGAATCCCTTAGACCCCTGAATGACACTAGACTTCCCCAAAGCTCTGCTCCTTCAGTGCCTGGAAGTCAACAGCACCCACAAAGGATACCTTTCCCTGTCACTCAAGAGGACAGAATTTGGCAGATTCTAATACAGGATTAGGGTTAGAATTAGGGGTGAGGGAAGGGTTAGGTACTTCTCTACCATTTGATGAGCCACAGCTGTGCCTTCTCTAACAAGGCCTGTGCGTCAGTCTGGGGAAAGCAGACTTGGGTCTCAGCCCCAGGGCTAGTGACTGCTGTTTCTATATTTAGAGTTCTCTACTTCTTACTAGCCAATCCCCTCTTACTCTAATCTTCTATCATTTTTTATTGTTTATTTATTTATTTTGAGAGAGAGAGCATCCATGCTGCCAGCGCAGAGCCTGGAGCAGGGCTCCAAAAGTCAGACCGTGGGATCACCACCTGAGCCAAAATCAAGAGTCAGAGGCTTAGCTGACTGAGCCACCCATATGCCCCAATCTTCTGTTATCATTATTATTCTTTACATTAAACTCCCCTGTCGAAATTACTGTATAGATTCTCTCTCCTGATTCAACATTAACTGATAGAATGCATAAAAGGCAAAAACTATAGTCCATAATTCCATTTACTGATCTTATACCACAGATTTAAATTTTCTTTAATTTTTTTTAATTTAAATTATTTCTGAGAGAGAGACAGCATGAGCAGGGGAGGGTCAGAGAGAGACGGAGACACAGAATCTGACACAGGCTCTAGGCTCTCAGCTAGCTGTCAGCACAGAGCCTGGCATGGGGCTCAAACCCACGAACTGTGAGATTATGACCTGAGCCACCCAGGTGCCCCATTGCACCACAAGTTTAAATTTGATGGCCTCAATATTCTAGCATCAGTATCATAAGCCTTATCACTTATTTTGTAATGAATATTCAATGTGAAGCTAGCATTTTAGCACATACATGTGTCAAGTCAGTTAATCTTTACAAAAACATATGACAATATTATTTTCCTATATTTAATTGATGAGTTAACTGAACCTGGATAGTTTAAGTATCATATCCAGTGTTCTATAACTCAGTTAAATGGCAAAGTTGAGCTTCACATACATTCTGGCCTCAGAATCTATGTTATCATTATACCCTGTTAAGGTTTTCTTGCACGCAATGTATCCACATCCCTCTCAAATAAGAACACACTTGTATTAGATGTACTAATCACACAGCTAAATAATATGTAAACTCATTTTGGAATATTCCTACAAAAGCCATGAAAGATGGTGAAGCCACAGTACATTGCTGTATAATTCTTAATTACCATTAATTACAGGTCCTGATCATATCTAAACCTGTATTAATGATTGACATTTAACCAGACACAATAAGTAAGTTTGCCAGAGCAATAAACTACCTTGTTGCCATTATATTTTAATTAGATTTTCATCCAGAATTACTTATTTTTCTCCTTGTAAATATGTGTTTATTTTCATTATAGCTATAAAATATCTGGAAAAATGCAATGTATCCAAATTTCACAAGTCATACTCAAGCTCTCTGAATAGCAAATTCTTTTTTACTTTAAAAAATTAACATTTATTTAATATCAGAGAAAGAGAGAGCATGAACATGGGAGGGGCAGAGAGAGGGGGAGACACAGAATCTGAAGCAGGCTTCAGGCTCTGACCTGTCAGCACAGAGCCTTAAGTGGGGTTCAAACTCACAAATCACGAGACCATGACCTGAGCCAAAGTAGGTCGCTCAACCTACTGAGCCACCCAGGCACCCCCCTAAATAACAAATTCTTCACTTCCTGGATTTTTCTTGCTGATACTTATGGCTTGTCAGTATCTGATTTCTATGTAGGTAAATAAATGTCTGTCTCATCTTAAAGAATATAAGCTACTTGTTTGGGAAGTGCCATGTCTGTATAATTCTTTAAAGCTTAGCACAGAACCAGTTTGTGATGAATGAATGAATAAATAATGAAAACTAAAACAATTATCCCCAGTTTTATTTTTTATTTAATACCTTTAAATCTGGAATGAGTTTTTCTTGGGGAGGAAGGGAGATCTGTTCTTATACATATAAATCATTCAGACTACGCCGTGCTTTCAGTCTTTCTCTCTTCACCCACGTATGTTAACACCATTCTCTCTGTTTTTGTTTTTTAAGTTTATTTATTTCTTTTGAGAGGGAGGTAGAGAGAGAGAGACAGAGAGAAAGAGAGAGAGAGAGAGAGAGAGAATCCCTAGCATTTTCCACACCAGCAGCGGCAGCATGAAGCCTGACATGGGGCTCGAACCTGCTAACTGTGAATCATGACCTGAGCCAAAACCAAGAGTTGGACGCTTAACTGAGCCACCTAGGCGCCCCAACACCATTTTCTTAGAAAAAAGTTCTATCATTTTACTCTTAAGTCATTGCCCATATTTGAGTCCTGAACACTTGGTGCTTCGTAAGAGTGGCTGATGGATTCTTTCATCTACACTTTCTAACTAAATGAGGAAGTATAATGAAGTAACACAATGCATTGCATTTTCTAGGTGTCAGTGTGTGGAATTATGTGCTTCTTCTATGATGCTATGTTGAGGGAATGGAATGTAAAGTATCATTTTGAGCGTGTAAATGTGGCATGTTGCATAATGAAAAAGAAAAAATGGCAGTTGCTCAGAGATATGTTGGTGGAGCCTTACTGCAGAATTATAACAAAGAATACTGAGGGTGAGCTAGAGGATATTTTAAACTCTGCTTTCATCTTTTTTATTTGTTTCCTCTCTAGTGCTATGTTTTAATTAAAAGAGTAAATTGAAACAGCCTGAATCTTTTAGCACCAATGTTCTCTAGGGATGTTACACAGCCAATTGGGTTAAGAACCAGGCATCTGCAACATAATTTTCAGCCAACTAGTCAATGACTAGCACTCTGGCCCTGGATAAATCTCTTAATCCCTTTGTAACAGTTTCAATACTGGCAAAGCGTATGGACAAGTTTGTCAGCACATAGTTCCACTCACTAGGAATCAAATGACTCTAAGGCAACACTCAGGACCAAGGGCTATTGAATTCACTCCAAATCCAGTACTACAAAGGAAAAAAGTTGACAGATCTTGATGATTTACTTCAAATCATGATGCAAGGAATTAATATTTAAGAGGAAACTGAAACATTTAATCAAAAAATAATGAACATGCAATATCTAGTTTGCACAGGAGACATGCATATATGCCAAGTAGATTAATCATCTCAGCAGACCATTTCACTGACATTTTTCACTTTCGTTTACTGATTTCTATGTAGGCAGTTAGTGATATTAATAATTTCACATATAAATATGGCTTAGAATATCAGGTTGGACATTTAGATTTAGGTGGCTATGGACTTCATAAAATTGAGTTAAAGACACATTTCTCTTTAATGGACTCAAGGGTCCAAAACAAACATAATTAACACTTAAAAACAAACTCTATCAAAACAAAGTGGATACTCTGATAGAAAAAAGCAACAAAGTATTCCCGCTTTGTTCTGGTGGAGCTGCACATGTAACATTCAGGCAATCAGAATTTATATTCTCAAGATAATCTGTATGTATAAGTCTTTGTTTAACAACCATATGTAATAACACTTTCTTTAGACTAAACTTATACCACCATTCCTGAATGAATTCTCTTAAATTGCAGATACCTGATGTTAACACTCTGAAATTGGTATTAAAGCAGAACCAGAATGATCTGTAGTCCTTCCTGTCATTTCCACATACTTCAAATTGTTTTAATTATTCATTTCTGTTTCTTAGCAAACATTGTGTGTGTGCGCGCGCGCGGGGGGTGTATGTTAATAAGGAATAAAATTTTGTTTCAACCAGACTAGACTGAGTTTAACACTCTTGAATTCTTAGAATTCCTATAAGACTAAAGAAGAAAAAAAAAAGCAAAGGAGCATAGACATTATGTTTTTAAAATGGAAGGAAATTAAGAAACTGAGAATGAATGAAAGTACGGGAAAAAAGAGGAAGGTAGTGAAAATGAGAGGAGAAAAGCCGTATCATGATTCCTATCAAAATGAATATGAATTTATATTTTTAAACATTTGAATTGTTTAAGTGATTATTTACTAATCTAGCATCATTCCCTTTGAGACAAAGTGTGCTTCTGAGTAAAGGGATAGTTAAGAGAAAGCTGAAGTATTGTTGCATAAAAAGTCACAGGTAGCTGACTCTAAGGTATTTTTCCTTTTTGGTGTAAATTTTTAGCCCACACTTTGACCCACAAATTCAGGTCGACATCCTACATTTGTGATTTCATAAAACATCGTACTTCCATGTAATATCACTTATCACAATATATCTTTGGTGTCTACTTACTTGGTTTTCTCTCATTCAATTGCAAGCTATGAGCTAAGGCTACAAAATAAGGGTAATGATAATATATGTCTTCTATAAAACTTCCTTTATGCTGAGCACAGTCCTTTACACAGATTATAATCCTAAATTCTTTATATTAATTTAATTCTCAAAATGATCTTGGAAGGTAGATGATATTACCTTCTGTTCATTATTAGAGAGAGGGAACCAAATAGAGATTAAAGAACTTTGACAGGGCATGCAGTAAGTGATTACACCAGGGTTCTCACACAGAAAACCGGTAACAAGACTTTCATCTAATATTTTTACCACCATTTTAGCCCTGAGTTATAGTATGGGTGTCTGACACATAGTATGCACTCAGCAGATTGTGTTTAAAAAAATGATTGTTCTACTATTTGCACACCTATATAGAAAATAAATCTAGTATTTTCAGGTATTTTGATTTTATTGCCAAAATCTTTATACTGATTATTTTTGCTCTACTGGCATTTTGCCATCACAAATGAGAAATGAAATATACCCCCCTTAAAGAAATGTGTAAGAGGTTTCTGTTCTGTTTTTAAAGCTAATTATTTAAGCTAGAGGGCAAGGAAAAGAATATCAAAACAGCATTTTATATAGAAGAATATGCTGTAGAATTATGTACATGGCAGTTTCCTCTGAAAATGAAGTAAACTTACAATATGTTTAAAGTCCATTCATCCATCTATTAGTGCCCAAATCCATTATAAAAATATTAGTTGAATTCCTACTATAAACCATACACCATGTTAGACCTTGGAGTTAATGATGGTGAGTTTGTAAAGCATAGTCTTTCCCTCATGAAACTCAGTGGACGAGTGATACAAATAAGCATAAACAAAATAAGATATGCATATAATTCCAAACCCTGGCAATGCTTTGCAGGGAAAATACACAGAATTGACAAAGCATATATACAGGGATCCCACCTCAGATTGTGAGGCCAGGGAAGGTCCTAAGTCAGGAAGAAGCAAGAGTAAGTGACAAGAGTCTGGAAGTGAACTTAGGGAGAAAACTGGAATCACATCACTAAGGGCCTCAGAGGCAGTGTTGTTTTGTCCTTCTTTCTAAGAAAATACAGAAGAGACTTGATGAATTTTTAATCAGGGGATGGCATGGTGAAATTGTCATTTAGAAAAGACTATTCTTACTCCGTTGTGGTGAACTTTTAAGATTGAAGTATGCAGCATTCACTTATTGACACTCTCAATGTCAATGGAGAGAGATTATATGAAAGCTGACTTTATTGAAACTTTAATACTATTATGCACACATTAAATATAGAAGTCTACTTAGTACTCCAATCACTCTTATTATTAATTTTATTTTTATAGATGAGGAACCTGAAGCTCGGGTTATATGCAGCTGCCAAAGGAAAATTTAGGTAGTGGGCAATTTTGTCTTAAAGCATCACAGCCAGCTGTTTTGCCAGTTAAACTAGAAAACAGGAATCACTTGAGAGTTGTCTAGGGGGTAAGACATGCCAGACATAGTGGTAGAATGATTTGGGGAAGGTCAGAGTGGTAAGGGTACAGATGATGCTCTGGTTTATTATTTGTGAATTAGATATGAATGGTCCTGCTCACTAAGATGAGAAAGAGAAAGTAATCTTACAGAGAAGATCAAAGTTTCAGCTTTGGACATAGTGTTTTTAGATGATTCGGGATTGTTGAAGATAACATACCAGTGATTCAGATGTAAGATCTGTGACAAAATAGGTACTAAGTATTTGGGGGTCCTAAATACTGACCACAGTTGTTGCCAATGGCGGAGGCATTACTCTCTTGAAGACAAGGGTATCTACAGAAGTGAAACTGGGCTCGAAGAAGCTCCAAGATTTAACGGTAGATCTGTAAGCTCTAAAAGCAGCCTGAGGAAAAGTGGCTATAGTTAGTTGTAAGGAAAGCTCAGGGAATTATGGATGGAGAGTGTTTCAATCTGAACAAATTATCAAGTGTGTAGAATGATGATATAGAGTCAAGTTATATGAAAAATCTTTAAATTTCAATTAATAGAGGTAATAGCTGAACTTAATCATGGCTCATTCAGTGTACTGATAGAAATAGGTGCAAAGTAAACTGAGACGTGTCAGATGAGGAAACTGAACCAGAATGTGGAGATCATTTAGGCTGTTAAGAGACAGAATAGCTGTAAGACAAGGATGAATTTGAAAGAGTAGGTTTGATGTTTTGTGTGTGTGTGTGTGTGTGTGCGTGTGTGTGTGTGTGTGTGTGTGTTTAAAGAAACATAAAAAGACTTGTGTGGGGAATCAAATAGCTATGTCCTGGGTTAGGAGGTTACAGGGAACACATTGTAAAGCAGACACTGCTTTCTGGTCTTGCTGAAAACAGCAGGCCACACCTCACTTGCCTAGTTAATATACATCTAGGGGCACTAACTTCACTTATCTCGTTAATGTACATCTTGGGGTTTGGTCCTGCCGACCGTGTTTCTGCATGGAATATTTTACCCTGTCTTAACTTGTTTTTCTGCATGTTTTCTATATGTTCTTACTGGCACATGGCCCCCTGATTTGAGCAATGTTTCCCTCAATGTATGCTAAATTAATACGGGAGGTGAGAGCAACTTGGGAAGACTTCCCTTAGCCTCCCTCTCACCTCTCTTGACTTGCAGAGTCTTGAGTAATCCTTTCTGCCATCCTCGGACCTTGCTGGACAAAGCCAAAAGCTGAACCCACAATTGGTGACCTTGATGTGACAGTGAGAGCCTTGAGAGGAAGATTTTCAGGTGGCAAAATCGACATGTTCAGGAGGAGAAAGTGCAATTGTCCAGACTTCAGACAGAGCTCATCCCAGTAAGGGACAGCAGTACCCACTGGGGATAGCTGCCACCATGTCTAGTTTTCAGTGAGTACTTCTTTTCTCTTTCTCTACCGTGGGCCAAAAAGTGACAAGGAATACCTATTATATTTTAAAACTTTACAGCAGCTTTTAAACGTGCCTCATTGTACTGTTGAAAAAGATTAGTTATATCTGATATCAGATATCAGTTCTTATCATAAGTAAATTGTTATGAACAATGGGAGACGCCTGACCCTCATTCCCTGACCATGGTACAGTTGATTTAAATCTATGGAAACAAGTGGGAAAAAAAAAATTAGAAGATTACTTGAAAAGGGGAAGAAGGTTCCTGCTTCATTTAAGTGACCTGGAGTTTAGTCCATCTGGCACTATATTCATTACATGTATCTCCAGAGAAGGAAAAACTTAACCTAACCTTAAGAAAACCTAACACCTATCTCCCCCACCTCCTCCTGTCCCTATTCCTCCTGATCTCTTAAAGCCAATGCCTATCTTAGAGGGACATAAACCATTAGCCAGGCAGCAATGTTTACAAGAGGGATATGCTGCTGGCGTGTTTTATGCATTCCCTGTCACTACCACCTCTCGACATCAACCTAAGCATGAATCCCTCCCTTTTATCATCTTTAAGGAATTGAAACAAAGTATTACTGAAAACAGTGTCCACAGCTCCTTTATTAAGGGTATAATTGAAGCAAAAAGGAAGTGGATATGAAATGAGCCGTTGGGACTGGAAGGCATTAACGAAAAGCATGCTTTCCCCCTGGCTCAGCATGCTGTGTGGACTTTGGAAATCAAGAGGGATGTGCCACACAGATAATTCATATTCTGATAGGAGTCGAAATGCTGCAGGGCTTTGAGTCCTTATCAACAGGACTCTGAGCTGGTGCAAACTCGAGTACTTTTTCTTTTCTTGCTTTACACTCATTTCAGGGACGTTTCAAAGAGTATGGTTTTGGGGCGCATGGGTGGCTTAGTCGGTTAAGCGTCTGACTTTCGCTTAGGTCATGATCTCGTGGTTCGTGGGTTCGAGCCCCGCGTCGGGCTCTGTGCTGACTGCCAGCTCAGAGCCTGGAGCCTGTTTCAGTCTTGTGACTCCCTCTCTCTCTCTGACCCTCCCCTGCTCATGCTGTCTCTCTCTCTCTCTCTCTCTCTCCTAGAAATAAATAAAAAGTATTTAAAAAAAAAGGAGTATGGTTTTATTGGGACTTTCATGTCAATTGTTCAGGCTTCAATCCTCTAGCTTGTGACTACTCTATAGGGAGGAGAAAGTCTGCCTTTAGGCTGGAAGTTAGTACCCTAGCTGGAACGGTAATAAGACCCAGAAACTTATGCCATTCGTTTATTCCTTATACAAAGTTGTCTGTCTTGGGCAGAGGACAGCCACCTAAGTGACTAGCAGAGCTGCCAATCTTAATACACCCATGTAAGGTTTCCTCCTCATTGGTCTAATGTGATCCCCTTCATATCTCTGGTCTAGCTCCTTCTGGCCTGGAGACCTCCACTGGGAGCCGGAAAAACCAGTATCCAATTGAATTAAAACCCAGTCAGGGACTTTTTCCTAAGTAAAGACTAAATGTGTTGGAATATCACTTAGATCAAGATGGATTTCTGCCTTTACTGTTTTCTATCAATGTCCTCTACCAACTGCCTAACTTCTAAAGTTGGGTAACTCTCTCTTGTAAAACTTTTCCAGTGTTTATGATGGATTAAAAATAGTGGTTTCTTCTCCGCCTTCTCAGCAAGCCCTCTCTCTAGGAGAAGCACGGGAGCTTCTCTTTAGTGCCTAAGGATTCTCCCTTGGGATATCTTTTTATTTTTATTTTTTAAATGTTTTTATTATCTCTGAGAGAGAGAGAGAGAGAGACAGCATGAGCAGGGGAGGGTCAGAGAGAGAGGGAGATACAGAATCTGAACCAGGCTCCAGGCTCTGAGCTGTCAGCACAGAGCCTGACTCAGGTCTCAAACCCACGAACCGAGAGATCATGACCTGAGCCAAAATCAGATGCTTAACCGACTGAGCCACCCAGGCGCCCCCTTGGGGTGCCTTTTTAACCCACTGGAAACAATTCGGATTGTAAAATGTATCAAAGGACTGATCTGTAACACTGGATGGCCTTGTAAACAGGGCAAATGGAGAGAGGTACCCTAGGTTCAGACCTTCACTGCTGACAGTGAAGTCCAGTAAATAGGACGCAGACACATGGCCTCTAGCAGAATGTGTGGTCAGTAACCAGGCCAGAAAGCAGTTTTCTGCTTTGCAATGCATTCCCTATAATCTCCTAACCCAGGACATAACAATTTGATTTCCCACAGTCTTGCATTTAAATGCTAAATAAGAAGGATCAAGAAGCCAAGGTGAGATTAAAGACCGAGAAAAGAGGTGGGAAAGTCAGTAATATACAAGTCATTAGAGGGCCAGAGAAAACATGATTGTGTCTAAGAGGAGGGACACTTCCTCACTGAGGAACAACACTAAATAATAACAATGTCTATGTTTAAAATATAGAATTAACAGAAGAAAAACTATAATGTTTAGCATGATTATATTAGGAACATGCTTTGTTTTCTAAATATAAGTATACTGTATATTCTAGCCTAACCAAGTTAACATGTTTAAATACATACTAAAGAGAGCCCTACGGTTGTAGAAATCTCTTCTGAATTGTACAGAAGGCTAACCTAGAGGGATGTGTGAGGGACACATTGCTTAATGGAAAAAAAAAATGAGATTATTGGTGTGAGTTCAGATGGCAGAAATTTTGTAGGATGTATGAAACTTGTCCAAGTCACATTTTAAGATCAAATTCAAACCTCATTAATTTCTAGCAAGGGAGGCAAGCAAACCACTTGGAAATCAATGCATTTAAGCAGTCCTGTTTCTTGACCCAGAGAAATTAGCACCAACTTCCATCCAGGCCTGCATGATATACAGACTTTAAATACTTCTGTTGGAGCCTTGTGTAGGGGGATGGGCACTGTGCTGTTAGTGTCATGGTATTTTCCTATACTTTGTTTTTTGCCTTTTAAATATTTAGATATTGGCCTATAACACCCCTACATACTAGTCTTTCATCCCTCATTGAAGGCCTGGATTAACCTATGAAGATAGGCTATGAAGAATTTGCAATGTGAGTAGTTTCATTTGCATTGCTTAAAAATCCATCCTAGTGTAGGAAGAGTGCTGGTGTCCAAGGAAGAGCCAGGTATTTTTACAGGATAAAGATAGATGCAAAGAAGGTGAGAGTTTCTAAATACTACATGTATATTTACAATAAAACAGGCTTATGAGAGCACTAATAAAATAAAAAACTTTTATTTGATGAACCTAATTAATAATGGACATGACCCTACCAAAGTCGATTTCATTGCAAATCAACAAATTCTGTGGAGTCTGATGGCACTCCAGTTGATAAGTTAATAAACTCTTTTAAAGGTATATATATTTAACTTAAATATATTTTTAGAAGTACATAAATGTACATTTTCACCAAGGTATTTATAGGCAAATAATTCAATTAAATATGGTTTACATTATAATGGTTTTCAGGCAAAATTCTTGAAGAAGACACATCTAAACCATCTACTGCTATTTTCATTTTTAAATTATTTCATTAGACATGATCAAGAACTTAACCAAAAACACACAACCAAAAAGAACTTAAAAACGCTTGTGGAATGACATATGTGTAGAATTCTTTTTGTATTTCATTTTTTTAAAATTTTAGACAGAGAGAGAATGTGTGTGTGTGTGTGTGTGTGTGTGCACATGTGTGTATGACAGCAGGGGAGGGGCAGAAGGGGAGAGAAAGAATTCCTAGCTCTGCTCAGCACAGAGCCCAGCATGGGGCTCAATCCCATGACCCTGGGATCATTACCTGAGCTGAAATCAAGAGTCAGATGCTCAACCACCTAAGCTACCCAGGCAACTCTGTGCATAGAATTCTCATAGTTTTAATTAATCTCTCCATTAGATAGCATATATTGCTAATTTGAAAGTCCCTTTCAAGTTTGAAAAATATTTCAACAATGATTTTATAGAAAAACACTTCTTTTCAAATTGTAATTTATGTAATATTTAATAAGATGGTTTTAAAATATTTAATTAAATAACTACCACAAGTAAAACTCACAAATTTCAGAGCACTCTGAAAACTAACACCTAAGCTAATGGTTTTAGAAGAGACCATCAAGTAGCCCATCATATGTGAGTCTTTGAAGTTCATAAATATGACTCAGTATGTTTAAGCAAGGGACAAAACTGCTATAATCCAGTAGTCAAAAAGTGAAGTTTATTCTTCCACACATTAATGAACATATTTATTAAAAATAAATATCTTGGTTGTTTTTGTTTGATTGTTTGGTTTTTAGATGTTGAGTCTTATAAGTTCTTTATAATATTTTGGGTACTGGCCCCTTATTGGATATATCTAATTTAAAAATAGGTAGAGGACCTCAATAGACATATCTCCGAAGAAGACATACAAATGGCCAAAGGGCACATGAAAAGATGCTCAACACTGCTAATCAGCAGGGAAATGCAAATCAAATTTAAGAAACAAAACAAATGAGCAAAGAGAAATTTTTTAAAAAGAGAGAGAAAAAGAGAGGCAAACCAAGAAAGACTTTTAACTATAGAGAACAAATGGATAGTTACCAAAAGAGAGGTAGGCTGGGGGATGGGTAAAATAGGTAATAGGGATTAAGGAGTGCACTTTCTTTGATGAGCACTAGGTGATGTATGGAAGTGTTGAATCACTATATTGTACACCTTAAACTAGTATTACACTGTATGTTAACTAACTTGTTTTTTTTTTTAAACTAAAAAAACACAAAAGTCCATAATGAGATATCATCTTACACCTGTCAGAATGGCTAACATCAAAAAGACAATACCAGGTGTTGGTAAGGATGTGGCGAAAAAGGAATACTTGTATGATCTTGGTGGGAATGTAAATAGGTACAGACACTTTGGGAAACAGTATGGAGATTCCTCAAAAAAACTAAAATAGAAAGAAATATTAGATGATCCAATAATTTCACTATTAGGTATTTACCAAAACAAACATGGTAATTTGAAAAGATATGTGTACCCCTATGTTTATCACAGCATTATGCATAATAGATAAGATATGGAAAGCAACCTATGTGTCCACTGATAAATGATGGATAAAGATAATATGGTATGTATACCCATGTACACACACAATGAAATATTATGTAGCTATAAAAATGGATGAGATTTTTCCATTTGCAACAACATGGATGGACCGAGGTATTATGCTAACTGAAGTAAGTCAGAGTTACAAAGACAAATATGATTTCACTCACATATGGACTCTGAACACAAAACAAAGAATAAATACACACAAAGTACAACCATAGTCATAAATACAGAGATCAAACTGATGGTTGGTAGAAGAAAGAGGGCCAGGGGAAGGGCAAAACGGGTAAAAGGGAGTGGGATATACAGTTTCCAATTATGAATTAAATAAATCATAGAAATAAAGGACACAGCATAGGGAATATAGCAAATGATAATATAATAGCATTGTACGGTGACAGATGGTAGCTACACTTATGGTGAGCATGGCTTGACATGTAGAGTTGAATCACTACACTGTACACCTGAAACAAATATAACTGTTTATCAATTATACTCAAAAAAAATAAAGATTCAAAAAAAAAAGGACACCTGGGTGGTACAGACAGGTAAGGCTAGGACTCTTGATTTCCACTCAGGTCATGATCTTGCAGTTCATGAAACTGAGACCCACATTCAGTTCCATGCTGTCAACAGAGAATTCCAGACTATTTTAGATTCTTTCTGACCATGCCCAGATCACACGTGCTCTGTCTCTCAAATTAAAAAAATAAACAAATAAATAATGAGGAAGAAATTTAAATGCATTATAATTTAATCCCAGACAATGAGTAGATTGAGTTTTGAAAGATTTATCATGTTAAGCAAAACTAAATGATTTTTGACAGAATTGCTAACAATATATACTGACATATCTTGACGTTATTAAAATATTGAATATAATATTAGGTATAATATTATGCAAAATTATTCAAATTGATTGGGACATGAAAGCTGTCATGAAGACTGACTGGAAAATAGCATAATGTTTAATGATAGGTGGCAATGTGTCAAGTTTATGAGAAGACCTACAGCTGAGTGCCACAGAATCTGTAACATTTCAGACATGCTGAAAATTGTCATGTGATCCAGAAAAGAATTAATAAAATAATAATTACAAATGAATTCCAAACTTTCAGCTCTGTGGGGGTTTTTTAGTATACCATATTATAAAAATAAAAATTTATAAAACATGGATATATGCAAGTGTACATAATTTATGATTTATCTCTTTTATCTTCTTCTTGGAACTTTATAATATCAAAAGAATTCCCTGTCAACTTAAATTTTCATTAAAATGAAGAAAATATTATAGTGAATGATCCTTACAACTCATATTTTTACCCATGAATAAGAATTTCAATTTAAAGGGGCGCCTGGGTGGCTTAGTCGGTTAAGCGTCCGACTTTCGACTTTCGCTTAGGTCATGATCTTGCGGTTCGTGGGTTCGAGCCCCGCGTCGGGCTCTGTGCTGACTGCCAGCTCAGAACCTGGAGCCTGTTTCAGTCTGTGACTCCCTCTCTCTCTGACCCTCCCCTGCTCACGCTATCTCTCTCTCTCTCTCTCCTAGAAATAAAAAATAATAATAATAAATTTTAAAAAAAAGAATTTCAATTTAAAACAATTACAATCTCTATCCTTTCATTATTTATTTTGTATTTGTGGTCAGAAGAGAAAATATTACAGAAAAAATATTTATGTTTATAACATTTCTAACAGTAACTATATTCAAATATAAATTATGTATAACATTTATGACTATTTACAAAAAAATTCTGTAAAAAAAAATCCTCAAGTTTTCCATTAGCAAAGGAGGAAATATTATTATCTTCTAAGTGATAAAATCATGTCTACTTTTTTCTTCCTAATATTATTTTTTCACTTTTTCTTTAAAAATATTACTGGAAATGGATTGCATAGATTTTTTTAGGCCTTTTTTTAACCTCTTATAGTCTCTTCACTTGTGGTTTTCTATATTATGATTTCTGCTCCTGTTATTCTTCCTTCTTTATAGTTACTTTGATTAATTTTTATAGTGTTATTGAATTAGTAAATAGAACATGTTATTAACTGAATATTTGTAACCTCACCAAAGTTGAAACCCTATTCTTTAACATGATGGTGTTTAGGAGACAGGGTTTTGGGTGTTAAATAGAATTAGATAAATCCAGAAGGGTGGAGTTCTTGAGAATGGAATTAGTGGCCTTCTAAGAGTCAAGAAAAATTTTTCCCACTCTGTTTTCTGTCATGTAAAGATATGAGAAATTGGTAACAACCAGAGAGAAGATTCCTTAACCTTCTTTTATTTCTTTTAACTATAATTGAACCACGCTGAAAGGCACATGAGTGGCTCAGTTGGTTAAATACTGAATTCTTGATTTGAGCTCAGGTCATGAGATCAAGACCCAGGAAGGCTTCATTCTGGGTATGGATCCTGCTTAAGATTCCCGCCCCCCCCCCCCNCTCTCTCTCAGAAATAAATAAAAACATTAAAAAATTTAAAAAAAAGAATCTCTCTCTCTCTTAAGATTCTTTCCCTATCTCCCTCTCTCTTTTCTTTCTCTCTCTCTCTAAAAAAAGAAAAAAAAATATCTATAGTGTGTATATTTTTAACAACTTTGGAATTAATGGACCTATAAAGTATTCAACTTAACTCCCCTATTAGCTCATATAAATATTCCATTGCTCTCAATTATTTTCCATCATCTGTTATTTTTTCTTATTTCTAGAATTCCTATTATTTGCCTAATACATGTGATACATCTTCCAAGATTCTTCTCTTTTCCCTCCTTGTTTTATAGTTTCTCTCAAAGTTGCCTAATATTTCTTCCACTTTTATTTTAATTTGGTTCCCAGCAGTTCTGTTACTCTATTCTAGTTATAGTTAACCAAATGGTTAACTAAATTGAAAAAATACTGATTGCTTATCTGGTGTGGATCAGAAAGTATTTTTATGCTTTAGTCAGAATTTCTGAGTTGTTTATATTTTACTTTATTTTGCACCTTACACTCCCTTCAATATATTCAATATTTATTAACCCCATTAATAAAATATTCAGCTTGACCCTTTTTCCATTAAATCTGTGACTCCCTATAAGTAAGCTTTTATTTGATGGCATCTTAATATCTACAAAAAATCAAGCTATTAGCATTTAACCAGAGCAAAATTGTAAGTGCTAGAAAATGAAAACTCACAGTTTCTAATTATCTATGTTTACCAAAACATAAAATGTGTATTCTTTTTTTTGAAAGATAAAGCTGTTCTGTGTGTAGGTTCCCTGGAGTGTTAATTGCATTCTTTTCCTAACCAACAAATTTTGAAGCTAATTCTTCTGACAAGGGAACTCTTCTACGAGTAAGTTGGGGTCAAAATGATCTGGAAGACCTTTCCAGGCACACCAAATGCAAATCAAATATTTTCTGGGGCTTTGGAAGATTTCTGTATGTCAGGCACTTCCATGGAAGCATAAAACCTTTCCTTACTAAAGGCTTAGAGGTAAGATTCCGCCTCCATCTTTGTTCCGATTTTTGCTGTAAATGTCTAGTCCTTCATATGACTTTAAGGAGAAGTATATCTTGTATGCGTTCTCCACCCATGAAAGTCTACAAAATTAGGGGTGTCTGAGTGGTTTAGTCAATTAAGCATCCAACTCTTTATTTCAGTTCAGGTCATGATCTCATGGTTTCTGAGTATAAACTGCACTTGGGCTTTTTCTCCCTCTTTCTCCCTCTCTCCACATGGTCCTTCCCTGTTGGCAGGCATATGTGTTCTCTTTCTCTCTCTCTCAAAATAAATAAATAAACTTTTAAAAAGTGTGTAAAATTGAAGAGTAAAATAATATGGATTTTAAATTGAGAGACTGAAGACTTTGAGAGATTTGGTTTTGTCCTATATGGGTTCTGAGTATATCCTTCATCTCCATTTTACACTCTCCCCTTTCTATGAAACAGCTTTAAAATCTGGCAAATCTCGTTAGAAAGATTGAAACAGGCCTCCTTCAATATAGAAGTTATCTAAGATGAATCAAAGTATTGAGAAATTATGAGAGCTTTTTTTTCTTTTTGTCTCTTTAAAGTATGTAGCAGGGGCACCTGGGTGGCTCAGCTGTTAAGCGTGGGACTATAGTTCAGGTCATGATCTCACAGTTTGTGAGTTCAAGCCCTGCGTCAGGCTCTATGCTGACACCTCAGAGCTTGGAGTCTGCTTCAGATTCTGTGTCTCCCTCTCTCTCTGCCCCACCTCTGCTTCTCTCTCTCTCTCTCAAAAATGAATAAACATTAAAAAAAATTTAAAGTATGTATCAGAGAACCCCCACACCTGCCTCTAGTGCAATTCCCAGAAATCAATAAATATCCAGTAGGTAAACCTGACTAGGTGTTTGAGCCTCTTCATATTTCTCTTGTGTCAAATTGGATAAGAATTCTACTATTAATTTTTACTTTTGGTTCTTTGTATACAATGTTTTCTTTTGATATCTGTCTGGTTTTAAGATTTTCTTCTTGTTGCTGTTATCTAAAAAAATGGACTATGATGTGTATTAGAAGTTGCATTGTGTCCTCTCCTCTCCAGAAGTTTATATGTTAAAGTCCTAACTCTTAGCACTTCAGAAGATGAGTTTATTTGGAGATAGGGTCTTTAAAGAGGTAATTAAACTTGTATAGGCCCTAAATAATATGATTGGTGTCCTTAAGAAAAAAACAAACATTGGGACCAAGCATGTATAGAGGGAAGACAAGGTGAAAACACAAGGAGAAGACGGTCATCTTAAAGCCTGAAGCAGGGGCACCTGGGTGGCTCAGTCAGTTAAGCAACTGACTTTGGCTCGGGTCATGATCTCACAGTTTGTGAGTTCGAGCCCCGCATCGGGCTCAGTGCTGACAGCTCAGAGCCTGGAGCCTGTTTCGGATTCTGTGTCTCCCTCTCTCTCTGTCCCTCCCCTGCTCGTGCTCTATCTGTCTCTGTCTCTCAAAAAATGAATAAACATTAAAAAATTTAAAAAAAAAAAAAAAGCCTGAAGCAGATCCTTCTCTTAACGGCCCTCAGAGGAACCAACACTACTAACACTTCCAGCTCAGATTTCTAGGCTCTACAACCGTGAGAAGACAGATCACTTTTGTTCAAGCCACTAAGCCTGCCTGTGGCCCTTTGCTGCAGCAGTCCTTACAAACTAATACAATTTGCCTTGGGCCATTTTCTTCATGTGTCTTTTTCTTAAGGTTTAAGTTTCTTGGATCTGTGAGTTTATGGTTTTCATAAGTTTTGCAAACATTTGGTCACTGCATTATAAACACTGGCTATGTTTTGAGACTTCCACTTTCCAGTCCAACGTGGAAGGAGCTCGGAAGTCATCACTCCAGTCTTCGTACAAGAACAAAAGCTAAGCAACATGAAAAGCAACAACTTTTCTTAGATCCACGAGCACTGGTCTCACAGGGCATACCGCGGTGCAGAAAACCAGAGACAGGCCGAGAGAATCACAGCTTGCTGGCGTACAAGCTCAGGAACAGACACTCTCCCTGCACTGAAACACGGCTCCTCCCATTCATTTATGTATTATTAATGACTGTTTTCACAACACAGTTACAACAGAAGCTACATGGCTCACAGAACTTAAACAACTGAAAAATTGCTGCAGGGTCATTGTAGCTAACACTGAGAGTTAAAAATTCTGGTGGTTCTTAAAATTAGGAGGGGGGCATCCACACATTTGAGAATTTTACCTCCTTATGCCTCCAGTGGATGGAGGGAAAATTTAGTAGCTATCTTTCAATAAGTCCAAAGCATTCTATGCTGCTTCTTTTTTAAGTTTATTTATTTTTAGAGAGAGAGAAAGCATGAGACAGAGAGAGGAGAGAGAGAGTATCCCAAACAGGCTCTGCACTGTCAGCACAGAGCACAACGTGGGGCTTGAACCCACAAATTGCTGGGTCATCACCTGAGCGAAGCCAAACAAACAACTGAGCCACCCAGGTGCCCCCAGCTTTCTATACTTCTTAACATGGCCTGCCCTCAAGGGAAATTATTTTCCCAGTGTCTAATTGACTGGAGTGAGTATAACTGATTTTGGGAAAGGGAAGCCCCAAATTCCAGCCCCTTCTGTCTCACCTAGCCAGGGGTGGGAGTGGATACAAATCTGAGAAATATTTGTGAAGGTCACACCCTAGGAGTACAGAGCCACTAAAAAAATGAGGACTATTGCTAGAATACTTGGATTTTCTCTTTCCACAAAACCATCCCCTTTTATAACAGGGAGTACAACGAAAAGTACTGCCTCAGACCTCTCTTAAAAAGATTTCTCTAGGCAAACCTCAAGACAGTACAGGAGACCAAGGAAGAACATCAGAGGGCATTTTAGCCTCTGATAGTTGCAACTACAGCAAAAGGTAAAAAGATCCTAACTCCTAGTCAGATGAACAAAGAAACCTTACACTAAAGGCCCATTTAACTTAATCGCTTTTACTCAGTACATCATGCCCACCTCTGTCAGCATGGGCTGTCTTAAGAAGATTGTACATTTTGGGAGTCTTAAGCAACAGAAATCTATTTTCTCATAATTCTGGAGCCCAGAAAGTTCAAGATCAAGAATCCAGCTGATTTGGTTTCTGGCGAGATCCCCCTTTCAGGTTTGCAGACTGAGGTCTTTAAACATTTCTCTATGTGGCAGAAAAAGAGAATATTCTGGTGTCTTCTCCTCTTTCTATAAGGGCGCCAGCCCTATTAGAGTAAAGCCACACCCTTAGGACCTCATTTAACTGTTATCACCTCATTGTAGGCCCCATCTCCAAATACAATTGCATTGAGAGTTAAGACTTCAAAATATGACTTTTGAGTTGACACAACTTAGTCCATAGGAAGCTTTCAACAACAACACTACTGTGACCATTCTAAAAGACAAAGGAATGCGTCTTAAAGAGAAGAGAAAACATGAGAAACAGACTCAGATATGGCAAAGGCACTGGATTTATTAGACTATGATTTTAAAACAACTGTGATTGAGGTACCTGGGTGGCTCAGTCAGTTAAGTGTCTGACTTTTGTTTTCAGCTCAGGTCATGATCTCACAGTTTGTAAGATCAAGCCCCATGTCAGGCTCTGTGCTGGCAGTGCAGGGCCTGCTTGAAATTCTCTTTCTCCCTCTCTCTCTTCCCCTCCCCTGATTGCTCTCTTTCTCTCTCAAAATGAATAAATAAACATTAAAAAATAAAACTATTATTAATATGCTAAGCACTCTACTGGAAATATTGGACAACATGCAAGAACATACGGATAATGTATGCAGAGAGAAGGAAACTCTAACAAGGATCAAAAGGAAGTGTAAAGAAATAAAGAATGCCTTTAATAGGGTCATCAATATTATAGCAAATACCAAAAAAAAAAAAATCAGTGAGTTTAAAGGAACAGAATAGTGAGAACAATGAGATCTCTATAAAAGATTAGAACATCATTGGAATACCAGAAGAAAGAAAGGGACAGAACAAATATTTGAAGATAGAATGACAATTTTTTAAAATTAATAATACTATACCATTGATCCAGGAAACTTAGAGAACACCAAAGCAGTAAACATGAAAATATCTACACTAGACATAACATATTCAAATTGAAGAAAATAAAAGAAAGTAGAAAATCTTAAGAGATGCCAGTGTTGGGGGGGGAATACCTCCTTTATAAAGGAGCAAAAATAAGAATTACATTAGTACTCTTTTTTCTTTTAATGTTTATTTATTTATTTTGAAGAGAGAGAGAAAGAGAGCACAAGAGAGGGGCAGAGAGAGAGAGAGAGAGAGAGTCCCAAGCAGGCTCCATGCCATCAGCATAGAGCCCATTGCCAGGCTCAATCCCACAAACTGTGAGATCTTGACTTGAGGTGAAATCAAGAGTCAGACACTTAACCAGCTGAGGCACCCAGGGACCCCTACTTTGGAACTCTCTTATGAAATCATGGGAAGAGAGAAGAAAGATTTAAACCATTGAAGGAAAAGTATTTTTTTATTACTCTCTCACTTTCATCTTCTTGGCGGGCTCCAATTATACCTTTAGTTGGTTACCTGAAGCTTTGTCACAATTTACTAATGCTTTTTAAAAGTTTCTTTCATCTATCTTCCATTTTAGATAACTTCTACTGTTGCATCTATTGGTCTCTGTTTGGAGAGTTTCCATTGATTTATTCAGTAATGTTTTCTTATGTAACATCTTCTGCAATATGAATTATTTCTTCTGCCTCAGTAGTCAGTAAATGATAGCCCATGGGCTAAGTTCAGACAGTTTTTATGAATAATCTTGTACTGCAACACAACCATATCCATTTATTTACATATTATGATTTTATGTATTTATTTATTATTAAGGTTGTTTTTACACTACAGCTATACCAGAAAGTCAATGGTTTAAAAACCTAAAATATTTACTATTTACTACCTGACTCATTACCAAAAAAACAAAAAAAAACAAAAAAAAAACAAAGTTCTTGTTTTTTTCTTAGAGCTGACTCCTGCTCTAGCTAATTAAACATATGGAATATAGTCATACTGACTGTTTCAATATCTTTTCTACTAATTATATAATCTGTCACTTGGGGGCCATTTTTGCTTTTTCTCCTCATTATGAATTGTATTTTCCTGCCTCTTTGTATGTCTGGCAATGTTGGAATGGATATCAGACATTGTGATTTTTACCTTGTGAAGCGCTGCATTATTTGACACAGGGTATTTGAAAACAATGTGATCTATTCAGGTTTTTCTTTAGCTGCTGCTGGTTATTTTGTTGTTGTTGCTTTGCTGTTTTGTTTATTTTAATGAGAAAGAGTTCTGTTTATATTAGGGTTAAATTTTTTCTCCATATTTGAGGCAGGGATTTTGCTACTCTAATGGATGTATTCTCAATTTTGAAGTTTTCCAATCTGGCTTTTAGGACCACGTATTTTGAAGGTCCTGTGTGAGCTCCTGGCACTCACCACACCTCTACTCCTGCTTGGATTCTTTCCTTAGAACCAGGTATTTTCTCCCCCTGCACACTGTGACCAAGAGTGCCATTTTTTTTCACATATATTGACTTACTTTTTTAATGTTTATTTATTTTTGAGAGAGAGAGAGCGAGCAAGCACATGGATGTGAGTGCGGGAAGGGCAGAGAGAGATGGAGAGAGAGAATCCCAACCAGACCTAGTGCCGTCAGCACAGCGCCCGACTTGGGGCTCAATCTCAGGAATCATGAGATCATGACCTGAGTCAACACCAGGAGTCCATGGTTTAACCCACTGAGCAAGCCAGGTGCCCCTATATTGCCTGATTTTCAACAGTTTCAGCTGGGATGGCTAATCTGGTCCCTTTTATTTGATCTTGACTGGAAGTGGCAGTCTGTTTTCAGTGCTCTCTCATGTCTCCAGCAGTGTAGCAGGAGTGAGAGACCTAGAATATGCTTCCAACCTGGCCCCAAAGGCCTCTCACACTCATGTATCCAAATTAGGTAATTAGCTTGCTCACGCAGACTCCTTAAACTAGTTTACTTCAACTTCTTGTATTTCATCAGAAAATGATAACCAAATCAAATTCTCATACATTTTTCTTACAAAGTCAAACATTTTCACTAGAGTGAAGCAGTCCTCAAAGTGTCTGCTCTAAGGACAATATTACTCCAAAACTTGAAGGTTTGATGCAATTTTTTTATATTATTTTGGTTATTCAAAAGTAATCAAGGAAAGAACAAGATATTTAGATAGCTAACACATATTTACATATTTTCAGGAAAGCATATGCAAAATGATAAAGGAATATTAGTAAGTGATTTTTATTTTTTTCAGTTTATTTACTTACTTTGAAAGAGAGAGAGTGAGGAAGCAGGAGTCAGATGTGGGGGGAGGGGAGAGAGACAGAGACAGAGAGAGATCCGAAAGAAAGACCACAGAATCTCTGTGCTGTCAGGACAGAGTCCAACATGGGCTTGAACTCACAAACCATGATTTCATATCCTGAGCCGATATCAAGAGTTAGACACTCAACCGAGTGAACTACCCATGTGCCCTGGAAGATTAGTAATTTAATTTATTTTATTACTTTAAAGATTTAGGAATCCATAAAATAGTTGCAATCCATTTTATGTATTTTATAACAAAGGGTCACATATTTTACACACCTTTATAAAAGTTACTGAATTTAGAAATCTTACTATGAACACAAACCCTAATAAAAGTATATCCAGTAATTCCAAAGATTATATTTGCTTAATTTCTGAAAAGTAATTATTTTTGAGGGAGAATACATATCATAAAATATCTAAATTTTATAACTATTATAAAACCTTATTTTCCTTAATAAAATTTTAGAAGTTTTATGATTAGTAAAAATATATTGATGATTGAATCAATAAACTATTATAAATTAGAATTTTAATAAAATTCTTATAGTTTGTAATTCTTTTACTTAAATATTAAAATTTTATTATCTACAAAACCTATTATGTTGAAATAATATTTTATGTGTTTTACTTCTGTTAGTTGTCTTCTATTGAATTTGATTATGAAAAAGTAAGATAGTTTTCAAATAGTACTTGTTAATTTATTACTGTCAATATTTGGGGGGGCTTGGTTGAAATGTAAGTAGTTCAAATACCAAAGTGTGGCAAAATCATTTCAGTTGGCTTTGTTTATCTATACAGTTAGTAATCAAAAAAGGAAATTTAAGGTTGTTTTTGCAAGTTCAAAGTTATCAAATAATTTCATAGATATTATTCTGCTTATAAATCCTTTTTTGTAAAACTTGAAGTTACCCTTCAAAACACAGAGTAGTGTATCAGTTATTGCCTTGCTTTAAATATATATTTACAGTACTAATATAATACTTGCTTGTTTTTAATGTAAAACAAAGTTATTTAATAATATCTCTTATTTTTCTCATATAACAGAAATACTCATTAAATGACAGATTACTTTAGAACAACCAATAGCTGATCACTAATCAGTACACACTCTTCTCATAATCTGATACACCCTTCTGGAAAAAAAAAATCAGCCTTTAAAATTCATTTAAAATATCTCCTAGAAAGAGCTCTTACAGTTCAAGATTCATTATGAAATAATTTTTATCACATAATTGTAATGGTTTAAAATATGGATTTTGTAATGTAAGTGTTGACATAGTCTTAACTGTAATGTTACAAATTTGCCACTGTAAGAGGACAAACCTGGAATGAATTACAGTTACTTGCAGTTATGTGTAAAAATCATTACTTATTTATAATGTCAAAAATTAATATATTTACTCAGTTACATGACACTACAGATTGACTTATTTTTTATAGTTGTCTCTATCTCCAAAACATATTTATTTGATAGACTGGACGATTATCACTTATGCTGTAATGACAACTTGTTACTCTGGTTTATTGTTAATTGATTATTCTCACAATTAGACATTTATAAATTGAGTTAGCAATAAATGTAGATCTTTTGTTATCATATTAGAAAAGCAAATGTTATATTGTTATCACTCTATTACACAATATATGATGTAAAATGTTAAATCTTTCAAAAAATTCTCAAAAAATGTAAAGATCTTCAAAACTAGTGTCATTTGGGAAATTGGTGCTTCCCACTTTTATGTGGAGAATGGCATTCTTTTACATTTCTCATTATCTTTGTAAATTAAATATATATCACAGCTCCTTGACATTATATTTTATTTGAATAACTGTTTAAAGCATCAGTTTTCTCACAGAATACATACTGATATTATCTGTTATAGACACAAATTCATAAGATACATTTTTGTTAGAATTCTCTCTATACATATTTTATGATAAACATATTGAATTTCTAATCATAAACACATAATGTGCTTACTTTCATTTTTTGGTGGTTACACTTAAATGTCAAATATAAAGGGGAAAATACATTAGTAATAAAAATTAATATTAGGTATATAAATCAGGTAATATTCAATGGAATTATGTATTCTAAAGGCATATAGAATAAATTGTTGAGTTTTAATAAAATATATCCAATCAATATTTGGCTTATTAGTTTATGTTTTCCAAGACATACGTTTGGCTCAAGTAGAGCATTTAAAAACAAGAACTGTCTGTTAAATATCTGGAAGGATACTAATAACATAATTAAAATGCTCTAACTTGAAGAAACAGTAACGAAGAAAATATCCCTAAGGGTGTTAGCAGGATAAAAGAAATATATTTGGGGGTTAAATATCAGTCACAAAAGGAACTATCGAAAACTTACGTTTCTCCAAGGGTAGAGAGAGAATAAAGTTACAGCCTTGGAAAGCTGAAGCCAGGATTAGCCGAATCAGGTATTAGCTAGACTAGTGGATTTGGAGATGATTTTATAATCCAAGCAATTCTATAAACTGGGAACATATGGGGGGCCTGGGTGGCTCAGTTGGTTAAGCATCCAACTTCAGCTCAGGTCATGAACTCAGAGTTTGTGAGTTCAAGTCCTGGATCGGTCTCTGTGCTGACAGCTCAAAGCCTGGAGCCTGCTTCAGATTCTGTGTCTCCCTCTCTCTCTGCCTCTCCCAACTCATGCTGTGTCTCTCTGTCTCACAAATAAATAAAACATAAAGAAATTTTTTAAAAAACTGGGAACATATGATTTTAGATCATATGGAGACATACAGAAGTTTAATGTCTCATTACTGAGAATTTTATAGAAGAAAAATTTGAACCCAGATTGTCTGACTTGTAGAAACTTTGGTTGTCTAATAAAATCTACCTAGTTATTTACAACTCATGGGACAGGAGAGAAGCCATAATATTTGTAATTAGGTTTGTTACTAAAAATATAATTTGAAAATTGATTTTATTTCTGATATTCTATCACATATGTCCTTAATTTTCTCTTTGTGTACTTTAAATTGCCTGAAAATTTCAAAATGGTATAGTTTTTGAAATTTATAAATTTTATCCTCAATTCTATAAATGAAGGGTTTAGTTAAGTACTATGATATGTTAAATGACAATTATTGACAAATTCTTTAATGAAAATTAATCTTCAAGTGTTATAAAAAAGAAAGGAAGAAGAGAATTGATTTTTTTCTGTCCTAAATAGAACACAGTATCAAATCCTTTTTGCTTGATTATAGAACTAAGCACAGTTGTCAATAAGTACACTGCTTTTTAATTGACATTCCAATTTAAAAAAGACATTTCATATATGACATTATATCTCACATTATCTATCTCACTATAAAGTACTCAGTAAAAAATTGCTTTTTTCCCCATTATTCTCAGAAGTTAAATATCTTTTAAATCCCTTTGTTTATTGTAATGTTTTCTCCTATTTTTTATCTTACTTTGTCAAATGATATTGAGCAATTTTACAAAAGAGTGACTTGATGATATAGTAAAGAGATTCAAAATAGGCTGTTATTAGAAACCAGGGGTCATATGATCTAGGATGTTTGTCACTCCTTTATATACAGCTATAGTGTGTAAAACATTATCAGACTTATTACTAGCCCTTAAACGACAGTATTTTGTATTTCAAAGTAATTATAAATATATAATATATATGTAAATATCACACATCTTATGTATATATACACACATAAATACAATGTGTATATGTATATATATGGTTTATATATACTATTATAGATGATATGTATATTGCTTATGCTTTAATAAATATTGACATTGTATATTGTATTCTAAATTGAATTAATCTGGTAATCTCTCAGTTATGTGGTTGGCTTCCTGATACACAACGATTAGTCCATACATGTTTCTTTTGAGAGATTCACAATGATTGGGAATCCCTGGAGCTCATTTTGTCTCAAATCGCTATGGGACTCCTCATTCCTGACTCTAAACAGTAGACTCAAAATTAGCAAATATTACAATGATTGTAAAAACCAACAACAACAATAAAAAAAAGACAACTGCAATTCCATTATTTATAAGACTAATGGAGATTTCATCTGTTTCTAAAGTTTAAAACACTGAAAGACAGTGTTTTAATGAATCTTGGGACACTATATTTCTGTTTGGTAAATTACAAATTTTAGTTCACACATGCAATATTTTACTGAAATTTAATTTTGTCTTTGAAATTTATTTTCTTTTTATTGTAAATTGCTTGAGAACTAAAGAATGAATCATGAAACTGGTTATTATTCCTGATAAGGCTATTATTGAAAATAATCTTGCCTATAAATGGGGGAAATGTAAAAAATATGCATTCTAGGTATCAAATGCCCTACATATAATCCTGAATATATCCATTAAATATGTGTTTCTCAGCTCTATAATGTATGTGATTTTTGCCCTCATACTGCACAATTTTTATGGATGATCTCCTTCCTTAACTCCTGTATTATATAATTACTAAGCCAGCCAATTCAATTTCCTAAATATCTGCCAAATCCAGCTACATGCTGCTACCTCCTTGAGTCACTACAGTATCTTTTCTAACTGACCAGACTTCCTTAAAAATTATTTTTCCTATTTCATGTCTTTTGTGGCTACTCTTTATATTTTTACCTGTTAAAATGATCATTCTAAAATTCAAACATTATTCTGCTTTCTGTTGCGCTCAGGATAAAATAAATAACCTTAATATGCTACCCAAGTTCCTAAACGAATAAAGCTCTCTCTCTTCAGCTCTTTACTTGACACTCCTACAGACTCAATCTACATGGAACTATGCTCAGCCATTTGAACATTTAATTTTCTTGAGGTTTATTTATTTTTAAGAAAGAGAAGAGAGAGAATCCCAGGCAGGCTCTGCACTGTCAGCCTGGAGCCTGATGTGGGACTCAGTCCATGCTCATAAGAGCATGACCTGAGTTGAAATCCAGAATTGGATGCTTAACCTACTGAGCCACGCAGCCACCTCTGAGCATTTAATATTTTTATTATATTCTCTGTGTATTAAACCTTTTATACCATCCTTCCTTTTCTCTGGGTAGTATCTATTTATCCTTCAGGTTTCACCTTACTTGTAAGGTTTTACCTTATTTGTAAAAGACTTCTCCAGCTCCTAAGATCATTTACCTTCTATTCTTATATTCACCATTTTTAGTACCCTGCACTTCCTTCATTACATCTGGCACAGCTTCATGATAGAAAGATCCTCATTTTAACCTCTGTGCCCAAGTTACATAAGAAAGTGGCTTTCCATTTTCAAGAAAAAGTTATTTAAGTGATGCTTGCAGTATGTACTCAAAATGAATGGAAATGTATCCGAGAGTAAAAGAAAAAATGATAGGGAAATTGGAAGTGGAGTAGGGGTGACAGGTGAAACTACTGGGGTATCTGGGTGACTCAATGGTTAAGCATCCACCTCTTGATTTAGGTTCAGGTCATGATCTCACAACTGGTGAGATCAATCCCCTCATTAGAGTCTGTGTTGACAGCATGGAGACTACTTGAGATTCTCTCTCTCCCCTTCTCTTTGTCCATCTCCTACTTGCTCTCTCTCTTTCAAAATAAATAAATAAACATAAATGAGAAACACAGTGGTATCTGAAGCAAATTCTGAACTCAGATCCTTTAGAGAAATTCTTGCCTATATACATCAAGACCTTGCTTTTAAGAGAGACAGAAAAAAGTAAATAATCCAAATATCCCACATTTGGACAAATTTTGAAATGGACAAATTTTGATATACATTTACAATGAGACATCATTTAGTGCAGAGAAATGAATAAAGTATAATGACTTGTACCATCAGGAATAATCTGGAGGACAATCATTATATCACTTGTGGAAACAATCAAGTATAATAACCCCATTAATTTATTTAGTAGCCTGACACATACTTATTTTAGAATAAATATATCCTAGAGAGAAGAAGGAGATTGGAATTAGGATTTCCATTCTGTATACAACATTTTCTCAATTAAAAATAATGATATGTTTTTTTAAATATTTATAGTCCACATAGATTTTGTGAGACATTTAAGAGATTGCTTAAAGAAAAATTATTAAAGAATAATCAAGTCCTATGCTGTATGATACATAAAATATGCAATAAACTATTTACTGAAAAATGGTCTAATCTGGGGTAAATATTACGGAGATAGTAACTTCTATTAGTGGATTAAGACTAGAAAGATGTTATAGCTAAAGGAATATTATTTTCAAAAAATTAATGAGAATGGACATTAAAAAAATTGTGGCTTTATTGAAATAGAGACCAAGATTTTTTAAAAAGTCTATGTAGAGCAAATTATTCCATATCATGTGCACAAATCAGTCACTTTGATGACAGAAATCTTAGGAAAGCCTATTTCATATACTGAGACCACCATTTTACATTCTTGATGTCCCCTTACTATTTATTGCCAGTCTTTAATATGTATCTCTCTCACATAAAATCATTTCTTGTCTGCATTATAAGTTCTTGCTCCCAAATTAACCTTAAATTTAAGAAGTTGCTATGAAATTGAATTCTTAGAAGCCAAAATGAAATGAATTGTTTTTATGTTTCTCTTTTCTCTCAGATGGTTGGGAAGCATAATCAGTGTAATATCAGCTTTTATAAACCTTAGTGTCAGGTATACGTGATTGTTGATTATTAACTCAGCTCTGCCTCCTTCCACACCTGTGAGAAGAAGCCTGGGCAATCAATTTCTCAGAATTCCTTGAGAGCAGGTTTCCAGGTTAGATTTATTTATGAATGTCATTCATAGGTGATTTGGAAAATTATAAAAAAGGAAACTATTATTATACGGTACAAGCTGCCAAAAATTCCTAGATTGCAAATTTGTAGAAACTTCTGGACAAGTTCATGGTAATCAATTCTGGATACTACAAAAAAAATATACTGGATACTACAAGCAGGTGATATCATTCAAGGAGTCTTCCATGAGAATCCTGCAACTGATGATTGAATGAATTATGTTTCTCTGGCAATCTGTGCTTGTGGAGACTCTACTTCCTGCATTAAATACTTTCTTGATTAAAATACTTAGAACAGCCTTTGTTTTCTTCACAAAATCTTGATTCATCAACTAGATCTTACATTGGATTATATCTGAATATCTATTATTTATTAATACTGTACAATGTGTCCTTTAACATGATGTGTCTATCTCTCAAAACCAAGTGGCCAGTCACTAAAAAAAGATGCACATTATATTTGTTGTAGGATACTGAAGCAATTAGAGTTACAAATACTAGTAATCATAGTGAAGTTCCACAATATCAACTAACAATATTCTAATTTGAAGGAATGAGCATGAACTAAAGTACAAAGAGAAAAATTATGGCCTGTTGTGTATTACTTACAATAAACAAATATGATACAAATTAATGTAGCTCTACAGTTTTTNCCCCTACAGTTTTTTATATTTCTAAAAGATGTGTTTTTAAGTCAGAATATGAAGAATTATATATATATTATTTATAAATTCAGGGAAGAGCCTTAAGAAGAAAATGAAAATATAAGACATATGATAGGATGACCCAAGATGGACTGAAGAATGTGGATCAGAAAACTTATACATGTTGCGGTGCCTGGATGGCTCAGTTGGTTGAGTGTCCGACTTTAGCTCAGGTCATGATCTCATGGTTCGTGAGTTCGAGCCCAGTGTCAGGCTCTGTGCTGACAGCTCAGAGCTTACAGCCTGCTTCACATTCTGTGTCTCCCTCTCCCTATGCTCCTCTCCTGCTCACACCCTGTCTCTCTCTCTCAAGAATAAATAAAGATTAAAAATTTTTAATAAAAATACATATATATGTTATGTATGCTAACAAAACTATTTGTATATATGCATACACACATATTTTAAATTAGTTGGATTCTATCCATAAGCTACAAACAGCATCATGAACATATGCAGCAGTCTCAAATATTCTAAATAAATACATTTTAAAATGTCATTTCCAACAAGTGATGCACCACCCTTTATTATATCAGCCATTCATTTTTTCCAAATATCAGATATAAGAAATATCAGAGTAAACATTTTACATTTACTAAAAAATAAAACAAAAAATATAAAAGAACAAGCAAAATTATGTTCAACACAAGTTTGGGTATTTTTGTGGGGAGAAATCCTGAACTGGACTTCCTGTGAATATACGAATAACTTCTTTGTGCTTTACCAAATTTCTCTTTAAACTTTTGCACTGAGTATAAACAACTATATAGCAACAAATTGGACAACCTAGAAGAAATGCAAAAATTGCCACATACAAGTTGCCAAGACAGAATCTGGAAGAAACAATATTTGAATAAACCAGTTACTAGTGACAATGTGGAATCTGTAACAAAAATATAAAAAAACATCACTACATAGAAAAGCCCAGGATAAGATAGCTTCACTGGTGAATTTTACCACTAATTTAAAGAAGAATTAACACCAGGACTCACACTGTTCCAAAAATTTGAACAGGAGGGAATACTTCCAAACTCATTTTACAAGGCCAGCATTATCTTGATAGCAAAACCAGAAAAGGACACGATGAGAAAAGAAAACTACAGGTCAATATCCCTGATGAATACAGATGCAAAACTCTCAATAAAATACTAGGAAATTGAATTCATCAGCACACTAAAAGGACCATTCACCATGGTCAAGAGGGATTTATTCCTGGGATGCAAGAATGGTTCAGTATCTTCAAATCAATCAATGTGCTATTTCACAATATCAGAATGAAAGAAAAGACTCATATAATAATCTCAATGATGCAAAAAAGTATTTGACAAAATGTAACTTCCTTTCATAATAGAAACTCTTAGAAAATCATCTATTTAGCCCTTCCCCAACCACTGCCCCTCCAACAACCTGCAGTTTGTTCACTATAGTTGAGTCTGTTTTGTGATTTGCCTCGTTTTCCCCCATGTTCATCTGTTTAACTTCTTAAATTGCACATATGAGTGAAATCATATGGTATTTGTTTTTCCCTTAATGACTTTTTTCCCTTAGCATGACACTCTCTAGCTCTATCCACGTTGTTGAAAATGGCAAGATTTATTCTTTTTATAGCTGAATAATCTTAATAATACTAATAATATCACAAGTTCTTTATCCTTTGATCAGTTGATGGACATTTGGGCTCTCTCCATAGTGTAGCTATTTTTGATAATGCTGCTATAAATATTGGGGTGCGTGTGCCCCTCTGGGGTATTTTTGTATCCTTTGTAAATACCTAGTAGTACAATTGCTGGATCATAGGGTTTTATCTTCTACTAAATTTTTTGGAAACCCATTTTAATTTAAAAAATTATAACCTTAGAAAAAAGTAGAGATATATGGGGCACTTGGGTGGCTCAGTTGGTTGAGTATCTGACTCCTGATTAGGGCTCAGGTCATGATCTCTTTGTGGGATTGAACCCTGTGTCAGGCTCTGCGCTGATAGTACAGAGCCTGCTTGGAATCCTCTCTCTCTCAAAATAAATAAATAAAGTTTAAAAAAAAGAAAAAAGTGAAGGATAATGAAATAGCAAGTATACGTCATGTATACTTTGTGTCTCGATTTTGCTAGCAAAAAATACTCTCCTGATGTTGGTATATTTCTTCCCTTATTAGGTTTTTGTAATTTTACCACATATACATGCTTTCATATAACAAGTTATATTTTTGGAATGTTTTCCTATTTTATGTTCATGAGGCCATTCTCTACATGTAAAACCTGTTTATTTTGTCCACTGTACAGTGTTCTATACTAAGTTTTAGGCCACCCTGTCACTAATAAGACTTCGATGTTGGTTGATTATAATATGTGACGTTACAAGCAACACTGTCATGAAAAATCCCTTCTTTGTTAATCATTGTGACTATGTGTCAAAGAATGACTCCTGTAAGACCATGGAGGGGGAATTGCTACAACCCAGCATGTAAAACTTTTCATTGTCGGTTCTGGTCCACCTGGTTTTACTTACCGCAGCTGTTCTGTCAGGCAGTCTCATAGCTCTCACATTCTGCCCTGGGTCATCATCACGGCCTCCACTGGGAAGACTGTTGGAGCCCATTCAGCAGTTCTGCCTCGTGTGCAAATCTAGACATGTAAGGGAGTTAAAATGCAATAAGATGAAACTCTGGTTGAGACACATATACTCAGGCAGTCAGTTCTCAGGTGCATTCTATGTGGCTCCTTAAAGGTGCCAGTGGGATGAAGCCCTTGTTAGCTCTACAACCCACAGTTGGATTCAACTTTTCTCCCCAGATTTTACAGTCTCCCACTCCTGCTCCTTGGGATCACTTGCCCAAGAAATCTGCCTACATGCAAACCCAGGCTCCACCTCTTGGTTACAGTTGCCCTAAAAAGTGTAATCTCAAGATGGGAATCTGAACTTGGTAACTGACTGATTGGTCAGATGGTAGGAAGAACCTTATTGCTTGTGGAAAGTTGGAAACTGTAAACAAAAACAAACAAATAACTAGTTCGTGTTTATAGCAGCTCTTTACTGAGGTGTGTGTTCAGAAAGTAAATCAGTGACTTTAGAAGGTACTAGTATGGTCACCAGGCACTCACTAACAAGCCACAACAATCCACTTACTAGCTCTGATTACAGGTGCTGCTTGCCACCACCACTAAGGCCAGAAACCAGAAGCCACAAGTTTCAAACAAGCCCCAATGACATAGTTTTCAATCACTATGATCCAGTTCAGATACTTTGCTGACCCCACAGATCATGGGATCATTACCATCTAATTGTAAAAAAAGAAAAAAAAAGAAAAGAAAAAACACTTACCATTGCCATGACAGATCAGACTGTACCTTAGAAGAAAATAAGTGACACTCAGATTCTGTGAAGCCTCTTATCCCTTCCATGAAAAAGCTCAACATGAGCTGGCTTATCAGCAGATTACCCTATTCCCAGAAAACTCTGACCATGAGGCCTAATGGGGGATAATTTGCCTTTAGAGCATGAGCTCCCCTTCTCCATTCTAGGGCCATTGAATACATCTGTAACATATGAAGGTTACTGTAATTATGAGAGCTGTAGATTTAGAAGGTTCAGTTATGAGCTTCAAAAAACTCACAAAACCATGTAAATTCAGGATAACCAAGGAATACCTCAAGGCACACAAGAAAGTCCCCAAGCTGTTACTGGAACCATCTTTAACACCTACAGCCTCAGGGCAAATTGTGATGGAACTCAGACCCATGATTTAATTTTAAGTAGGAGATGTAGAAGATAAATACAGAGCCTCAATAAGTCTTCTAAACAGAAGTCAGGGTCCCCATAGAGAAATGATGAGATCTGAGTCCTAGGACAGAGTCATTAGTGTGGATCAGTCTGAGGACCTTCTAGCTCAGATTTCCCTGAAGCCTCCAAGCTGGTAGCAGCAGCCCCTTTCATCAGCTGGAAAAGAAAAGCCTCTGGCATGAAGACCCTAAAAAACCCTCATCTGAGGCAGTTGCCTCACAAGATGATGTTTATCCTGCATAATATTTACTCCTACTTTATAGACACTATCTTCAAACTAACAACTAGGGTAGAATCACAACCTAGGCCTATGCCAGGAGTAGCACACACATTCAAAGAACCACCTCACAGATACGTGTGGAGGAGATCTGGAGGGCAATGGAAACAGTGGGGGAAGTAAAACTCAAGACTAGATAAGAGAGGATTTATTGGCCTAAAAGCATTCTCTCCTGATTTGTGGCTTAATGTCCTATCCAAGACACTGGTTTGGGCATGATGATATCCTGCAGTAAATGAGGAGGTGATATAGGAACTGCCTTGACAGAGAATCAAGAAAAAGAAGGAGACACTGCAGTGAACTAAGAATATTTGGGTGGAATTGCCTTGTAAACCCAAGAAACTACTTCTTAAGTACAAACCCTGAAGAAATAGAAAGCAGATTCTGCTATTCTTCTTCTTTTTTTTAATGCTTATTTATTTTAGAGAGAGAGAGAGATAGAATGTGTGTGTGTGTGTGGGGGGGGGGACAGAGAGAGCAGTGGACAGAGGATCCGAACAGGTTCTGGGCTGACAGTAGACAGCCCAATGTGGGTCTTTTGAACTCAAGATCAGTGAGATCATGACCTGAGACAAAGTCAGATGCTTAATTGACTGAGCCACCCAGGCGCCCCAGATTCTGCTATTTTTGATTCATATTGTCCTTTTTGATATCAAAGATCTTGGTTGCAAAACAACAGCTTTCATTGTGACACTGGATGTTGGCAGAGAGGCAACACAGATTTTCTCAGAGACCCTGTTTCTCCTCACTAGTGCAATTCTCATTGTCATGGAGAAAGAAAGGCCCCCCAAGCAATAAAGCCAGAGGAGAAATTAGAGTGATTCCATCTGTAGTCACTCAGGGCAGTGGCTAGTACATCAATGTATAGCAGTAAAACAATGGAAAATGAACTATGTGTTACTGGATTTTATAACCTAGAAGAAAAGGAAACATTTGGAAAGTAGAAGGCTGTTATCAACTGCCTCAAAGGTGAAGGTAATAGGTAAACTCTAACTCAGTTTCCAGACTAAAGTCCTACCCATACCCAGAGGCTATTGATTGAAAGAGATTGTCAGGTTTGTGTGTGTGTGTGTGTGTTAGGCTTTGAAGTTGACTCTACAAGAATATAAAATATCTAATACTTAATTCTTCCCCAACTAAACTTGAGTCCATTTATGAGGATACATGTATACTTGGAAAAGGGTAAATCTCACACCTCCAAAGAGCTATTTTATATAGTGACTTAGCTGACAGGCTAGTAAACCCCAAGCATCACCATGACACTCATTTAAGGCCAGGAACTTAGGTCAGTTGATAAATTGCTTAATGGCTCCCATCTGTGCCAAGGTGGGTCTGTGGACTCATCTGTGGTCATTTTTGTAATCCTTGAAGGCAAATGAGAATCTACATATTATTTCCTCACCAGTACATACAAACAACTACAGTGGGAATGGCAAAGTGAAAATACCTAACTCTGATTACCTCCCATCCCTTACCTCCAACCAAGATGATAAAGTAGAAACTCTACCATAATTTGTGAGGATTTGCAGATTAGTGCCAAAGGATGCAGAGTTGTAGCTCACCTCATATCCCATTTCCATTTACTTAACTGTCACCTGTAAAATACAGAAAGACCATGTCAGTCTATCATCACTTAACAAGGTGAGAACAATAATGGCAGTTGCTGTGCCGTCTGTGGAATTCTTCCCAAAACACACAGCCCAATCTGTGCATTCACTGTGGGAATACATATCTGACAAATATGCTTTTTTTTCATCACATCCTATCCACAAAAATAGTTTGCCTTTATGTAGGAAGGATGCTGGAATCTACTCCTTATATTGCCCAAGGCATATTTTAAATTTCCTGTTCTCTGTCACTAAATAGTACTCAGGAATTTCTATCATTAGCTGAATATCAGATTGGTCCCGAGTAGTGACAACATCATATTGACTGGATTTGGTACAGAGGAAAAATGAAATGCTCTAAATTGTGAGAAACATAGATCCCAAGGCATGGGATAAAAACTTCCCAAGACACTGCAGATAGCATATATGTAAACTTTCACATGATATCCATGTAACATAACAGATAAGTTTTTGCATCTCACATACTGCTATTAAAAAAAGAGCCACATTGCCTGGTGGGTGTACTTGGACATACTGATCAGTCTGGGGAAAATTGCCAGTTCTAAGTGAGTCCCAGAGTTCTGCAGTGATCACGTGTGTGGCAAGCTTATGAATTCCCAGACCTTATTACACAGCAGATCCTGTGGTGTTTTCTGTAATAGATTAAAGTTCTGGGGGTTTGGGGGGCGCCTGGTTGGCCCAGTCGATTAAGCGTCCAACTTCAGCTCAGGTCATGATCTCACAGTTGGTGAGTTCGAGCCCCGTGTCAGGCTCTGTGCTGACAGCTCAGAGCCTGGAGCCTACTCTTGATTCTGTGTCTCCCCCTCTCTCTGCCCCTCCCCCACTTTCACTCTTGCTCTCAAAAATAATTAAACATTAAAAATTTTTAAAAAAATAAAGTGCTGGTTTGTGTTCTCACTACCCAATATGAGAATCATAGTGTACAATTTTACGACTATGGAGCAAATATTCCACATACTGTTAAAACTATTTACTGCTTGTAAAGTAACATCTTTCATGATATTGATTAAAACTAATTATCAAACCATAGGATATCAAGTGAATCTGACCAGAGCTGCCCTTCCTGCTCTGAAATTTATTTTATCCACTGAGTCATAATTTTGTGTGAATGTGGTGGCAATCCATTATATGACAGAAATAGCACATTTGGCATTCCATCTAGGAAGATCCAGAGGAGAGAGTTTGGTTATTAAAAAAAAAAAAAAAGAAAAGAAAAAAAAAGAAAAGGAAGAAAGAAAGAAAAGAAAAAAAGGTTACTCTGAGGACAGAGATACATTTTTTAAAAACTTTAAAAAATGCCTTTAAAAATTTTTTAAAAGTTAACATATGCATACAGCAAAAACAGAATGAATAAAAGAGAACTCAGAGCAGAAGAAAAACATCTTTAACAGAAAAAGAAAGCTGAGTAATACACATCTTCTCCTTACTGTAGTCTTTTTTCAGGAAAAAAATACCAAACAGATTTAAACATTTCTTAATGTTTATTTATATTGAGAGAGAGAGAGAGCGCAAGCATGGGGAGAGGGAGAGAGAGAATCTCAAGCAGGCTCCGTGCTGTCAGTGCAGAGCCAGAAACGGGGCTCAAACTCACGAACCATGGGATCATGACCTGAGCCAAAATTGATGTTGGACACTTAACTGACTGAGCCATCCAGGTGCTGCCGATTTATTTTATAACAGAAAAACAATTTAAGCAACAAACTCTTTGTGGCAAAAAAGCCACATGTGACAAAGAGCTTCTTGCTCAAATTGCTCGTTTTATTTTATGATGAATATTAATTATGCATTTTTTCTAATCTAAGCATTGTTGACTTTATATTTAGAATAAACGTATAGAGAAGGCACTTTTTATTATAAAATAAGATGTGCATTTTGTATTATTGATATCATAAAGACAGTGATGAAAAGGAAAATAATAGTGATATTATTTTACATAATAAAAATTCAAGGATACCTAGATAAGATCCCAAGCAGGCTCTGCACTGTCAGAACAGTGCCCTGTTTGAGGCTGGTACTCATAACCCGAAATCAAGAGTTGTATGCTCAACTGACTAAGCCACTCAGGAGCCACATAAAATGTGTTTCTTCTGACACATATATGATTTGCAAAATCAAAGTTTCACTTGCTCTTATTTTACTCACCTAAACAGTGATAATCCTTTAAATATATAAAGTCTTTTTAAAAATGTTATCTTAATGATAACAGTTTATTTGAAATTATATTTATACTGTGGCTCTTAATTTTTCCTCTATGAATCATTTTTTGGGGTGGGAGGGGGCTATATTTAAGTTTAATGCTTTATATTTAATACTTTATATTTAAGTTTAATGCTTTTCCTTGTATATTCATATTATCCTCAAATATTTGGTGATTACTAGATGACTGCTCAACTTGAACACATATGATTATATTTAAGTGTAAATTAATATCGGTCTCTAATTATGCTGGCTTCTTTAATCGAGATTTTGGTAAGACAAAATAAGACCTGCTTCCTAGTAACAAGTGGAGGTAGCCCACTTATTTCTCTGTTCTTTAGATAGTCATCATTTATTAAGACATTGATTTGCTTCTCCAAACCTGAAACCTATGGTGAAAGTCACCGTTTTCTACATTCTCATTTCAGACAACTCTAGGTGTAACATAGGCACATGTAAGAGATAACTTTTTCCATCCTCCTCTTCCTTTCCTTTCCCCCCGCTTTTTTAACTTTTAATAAGGGAATTTTCATTTTATTTATTTATTTTTTATTTATTTTTGAGAGAGAAATAGAGACAGTGTGAGCAGGGGAGGGTCAGAGAGAGAGGGAGACACAGAATTCACAGCAGGTTACAGACTCTAAGCTAGCTGTCATCACAGAGCCCGATGCAGGGCTCGAACCCACGAACCATGAGATCATGACCTGAGCTGAGGTCGGATGCTGAACCAACTGAGCCACCCAAGTGCCCCTCATTTTCTTTGCATTTACTGACTGTGCTTGAAGCTTATTACCACTATGGCCCTTTCTTTTGACCATGTGTTCTTTTTTCCATTATTTGGATTTATTAGTTTTCCATCTTCCAAGAATGCTTTAAGACCTTCGATAAACCGATGGAAATTTTTCTTTTTTATCAGTATTTTTGAGGAGTGATTACCTAATTTTATGGCATTTCAAGACATTTTAGTTGTTTAGTTTTCCATTTTCATTCAAACTTAAGCCTTTTTATTTCAAATATTGTATGATTCTATGACACTAATACTGTTGAATACACTTTTGTAATTAGATTTTGAAATTTATGTCTAATTTATTATGCTTATAAAATAGCTCATAGCTAACCCACCTTTCCACAAAACATATAAAAAAGCTTTTGAACAGTAAGAGATTATCTAATTTCTCTAAGTATTAACATTTTGTATTCTAACTTCAAAAAACTTGTTCACTTAATAAAATGTGCTTGAGTTAAATTATCACTTTCTCCTTCAACTCCACGATCTCATATAATTTTAATACAATGGTATAAAGTTTCTCACCAACAGTTTTCCATGGACACGTTGCAACTTCTCAAATAATACTACTGCCAAATTTACTGAGTGTTAGTAGTTGAAAGCTATTTATGTATCAACAGAAACATAGTAATTTAATTGAACAAAGACACACACACTTATAAGATGTCAATTTCAAATGAATGTCATTTTTTTTACCATAGCCAGTGGGGTCTACTCTATAACCATATCACAGCTTAGGTGCCATGTGAAGAGTTCTTTACAATGGAGTTAGCAATATTGTTATGAAAGCTCTATGAAAATACAGCCTTAGCTTCTTGGTGAATGTTTTAAATATTAAATTACTTGAATTTTAATTGATTTGAAAGAGTTAAGATATATCTAAACTTCTTATTAAATCCAATCAAGACTGAATTAGAGAGACTGAGATAGTAAACATAATTAAAATCAGGGTTCCACCTAGAATATCAATTCCAAAAGGTCTGGTACTGATAAGTTGTATTTAATATGATTAATCAACTCCTCTATTTTTTCCTTATTATGCAATAGAAAAAAATAGCTCTGATGGTCTTTTTTGAAGTTTAGTTTTTAATCTAAAGGAATTCTACACACTCTATATTTAAAGTCACCTTCTGACCTCCTGGTTCACAAAACAAATCTTAAAAATAACAAATTAAATTATTCAATATTTCCAGTATAGTTATAAAACAGATTAAAAATGAATTTTTAATAAAACTTTAAAAATAACATTTATTTAAGCTCTATTCTCTTTTTCATTTACATTCTCATTTCATTTTACATGTATATGTATGTATGTATGTATATGTATATATATGTATGTATATATATATATATATCTGGTTCTATGGCTATTCCCCATCTTCTAAAATAAAACCAGAATTCAAAGTAAGTTTCAGATTTTAACAGAGGCAGACGTGTGTGATCACAGATAACCTAAATCAACAGATAAAAACTGCTTCAAATCCAAAGACAGAGGAACATTTCAAGGAATGAATTTATAAGTTCCAGTTAGGTTGTAGTATTTAATTCCATTTGTAAACATTTTCTATTTAGAAAAATAAATCCTATTATTACAAATGTATGTAAATAGTGCACAGACATGGAAAACTAAGTTTATATACCAGAATTTTAACTTTTAATCATAATGTAGGTCCTCATTCTTCTGAATAGAGGTAATTCCATTCATAACAGACTATTCTACATGATTTGTAAATTAGCTCCTGTCATGATATTAGATACATACTTCACAAACTTGGATAGTGTCACACAAACCAAGTTGTTAGATTAGACATGTCCGTTAGCAATCCATCACAGCATGAAGTGATGTGTTTGGAACTGAACATGAGCAAGGTCACGGGGCAGAAGACTAATACTGTTAAGATTGAAATAATCCCCAAACTACCTATAGATAGAGACCATGTCCAGAATAGGAACTATTCTGCACAAAATGCACAGAAGGGAGGGTGGCCTAGATACATAAAGCACAAAATCAAAAATAGTTTCAGGGGCACCTTGGTGGCTCAGAAAGTTAAATGTGGGACTCTTGGTTTCTGCTCACATCATGATCTCACAGTCGCTGGGTTCAAGCCCTGCTTGGGGCTCCACAATGACAGTGTGGAACCCGCTTAGGATTCTCTCTCTCCTTGTCTCTCTTCCCCTTCCCTGCTTGCCCTCTCTCTCTCTCTCTCTCTGTGTGTGTGTGTGTCTGTCTCTCAAAAATAAATAAATAAGCTTTAAAAAAATAGCTTCAGTATTCAGCCTTTGGACTAAGATAGAATGTCTGACCTCGTTCCAAACTAACTTGAAGACAAGAAACAACTGAATCATGGCCCACTGTAATATTGTCTATTAGTAAAAATTAGTATATGGCAAAGGTTTATTATCTTAAGTTCACATAACCAATACCCTCTGTAATTCTTCCTGATTTCGTCTGTGATGAAATGGAACTGTGCCATGATCTGACTGTGATATGATCTGACTGTGATATGATGTAACACTGGCATTGTTGTAAAACTGTATAAATAAGTCCCATGATAGGTAATACTGATACTGACTATCAAAACGTTGGAGGATTAAGTTAAAACCTTTTTAAGATGTAATTGTGATGGAAAATTACTGGCCTGAAGAAGAACTCATTTTACCTAAACATTGGCTAATCTCTATGCTAAATATTCCCACATAAGTATATCAGAAGGTATAAAGATCTAGGGAGAAGTAATTAAATGGCACAAAAATAGGAAAATAGATGTAATAGCTCTATAGAATTGATTCTTTAAATCTATCTCTACACTACCATAGCTCCTCCAAATAATAGGAACATTCATACCGTTATTAAAGCTGTATCTAATATCAATGCTATACTAAATGTAGATACCCTAGAAACTATAATCATTTTTGCTATAATAGAATTTAGTCGAGGCCCAGAGGTTGACTCTATAGGAAAGAATTAACTCCGCATGGTTTGATCAAACCCTTGCATTCCTAAAACAAACTTATCTCAGGATGGGCCCTTTCCTGGCTCCTGAGATATGAGCTCTAAGCCCTTTCAGTATTATACTTGGTATGAGTGCTTTTGTGTGCCTGAGGCTTCCTAGCAGCACTAACGTTTGTTCCAATCGTTTATGCTAACATTATGATTTAGGGTGAAATTCTGCTTTTGTATGCCTGAAAGCATTCTGCCATGTGGTATCAGTTTGATCAGATAATTTATGCTAACAATATAATTTATGGTGAATATTTTTGTTCTGAGGGGCTGGAGTCTGAGTAGCTGAGGTCAGTCATAAAAGAGCTACATGCCGGGGCGCCTGGGTGGCTTAGTCGGTTAAGCGTCCGACTTTCGCTTAGGTCATGATTCCCGCGGTTCGTGGGTTCGAGTCCCGCGACGGGCTCTGTGCTGACTGCCAGCTCAGTGCCTGGAGCCTATTTCAGAGTCTTTATCTCCCTCTCTCTCTGACCCTCCCCTGCTCACGCTGTCTCTCTCTCTCTCTCTCCTAGAAATAAATAAAACATTAAAAAAAATTAAAAAAAAAAAAAGAGCTACATGTATACATATATGAACCCCCAAAAAACTGTGGATAACAAGACATGGGAGAGCTCCCTTGGGTGGCAACAATTTGTATACACTGTCTCACTTAGTTGCCGGGAGAAGTAACTTCCAACCACAGGGACAGTTAGGAGCTTGTTTCTCCTAAATGTTGTTTCTTCTGAATGTTGCTCAACACACGTTCTCCCTTTGCTGATTTAAATCTGTATTCTCTCACTATAATAAACTATAACTGTCTATAACAGCTTTTCTGAGTCCTGTGAGTCCTCATAGATTCTAAGGCAAGTCTTGTGGACCCGCAGCCTATAGCTCCTCACTGATCACTTCTGCTTAATGGCAGAACAATGTTACTGTTCTCATATTTACAATTCAGTTTAGAAGAAAAACAGGTCATTGTTCTTTGAACTTTTTATTACAGTGTAGTATCTAAACCAGAATTACCATTAATCTTTGTGTCTAAAAAATGCAGTTTCTAAAAACAAAGCCAATGTCCTCTAGAATTTAAAACATACCAAAGAACCAAGTATCTGGATAGTAAGGATTGATATAAACTCTCAGGATATGCCAATATGTAGTCAGCATATTTTAAAATAAAATTTAACTCCAGATTATTATTTTTTTAAATTTTTAAATGTTTTATTTATTTCTGAGATAGGGAGAGACAGCGTGAGCAGGGGAGGGTCAGAGAGATAGGAAGACATAGAATCTGAAACAGGCCCCAGGCTCTGAGCTACGTGTCAGCAGAGCCTGACACAGGGATCAAACCCACAAACCGTGAGATCATGACCTGAGCCAAAGTCGGACGCTAAACCGACTGAGCCACCCAGATGCCCCCAGATTATTTTTATATAAACCCAATTTGGGCAATATTTTTCACACTCTCAGGTAATGCATGAATATTTTGGGGATGAATTTCTTTGTTGCTAAAATACATATTTTTTTATTATTGGAAAAAATGTTGATCTTCACAGTAAAAATAATTAATTACCTAGAGTTGATTTCATACTATATATCAGGTCCTGGGCTAAATTCTTCACACCTCTTTTAGTCATTTGCTCTAGAAACTACCACATATTTGGGGGAGAAATAAAGAAACATACAAACAAAAATTTCAAAATTTCCTTAAAAGCCACATCTCTAGTAAATTGTAAAGCTGAGTCTATAGTGTGTGTTTGTTACACATGCATGCTCGCATCCAATAAACAGTCTATCCTGTGTATGGGGTGATGGTGTAAAATGCATACTTAGGCATCTCTTAGACAATTAATCAGAATATTTCAAATTCTTTTGGAAACAAAGCATTGCAGTATTATAAATAATTTCCCCTGTAAAATATGGCACTGCTTTTTTTTTTTACCTTATTACAGGAGAGAAAGGATACAATTTAGAGACTTACTTGAAGAAGAAAGGCAATACATGTGTGTTCTTAGTTCTTGACTACTAACTAGTCAGTTCCATACTAATGTTATATCTTTCAGTTTATGTAAATAAGAATACACTTTATCCACATGAAATAAATAAGAAAAAGGTTAGGATTTCATTAAAGGCATAACCACTGTATATCTACATATTTGTTGAAATATATTCATTTGGTAACCACTGTTTTCTGGATATTTTTGTGGCAACTGGGAATGTGATTGTGAGATAAAAATGGTAAATGGTAACAGACTTTGAAAAATAGAGTTTTGCAGAGAGGTAAATGTAATATACATATACATATATATATGCTATTCATATATATATATATACTATTCATATATATATACTATTCATATATATATATATGAAATAATCAAGAGGTAGACTCAAATGTTTAAATAATTGAACAAAAGTAAGTAGAAGGGCAGTCAACCTGGAATGGAGAAGGCATATGAAGGATTTTAGTATTTAATGAGAAATTAGGTATCTTTCTTTAAGTCATGTGATATATGTTGGCTTTCATAGCCTATTTAACCTTATGCTAAAAGGCAATGGAGTCATATAAAGTGTTTCAAACAGTGTCATAATTAATTTGCATTCATTCATTCAAGTAGATATTGTCTACCACATTCCAGAACACATGGTAGTTTCAGGAATAAATTTTAAAATATACACTCCTGGGGCACCTGGGTGGCTCAGTCGGTTGAACGTCCGACTTCAACTCAGGTCATGATCTCACGGTTAATGGGTTCGAACCCTGCGTTGGGCTCTGTGCTGACAGCTCAGAGCTTGGAACCTGCTTCAGATTCTGTGTCTCCTTCTCTCTCTGATCCTCCCCTGCTCATGCTGTCTCTCTCTCTCAGATGTGTATATGTGTGTGTGTGTGTGTGTGTATACACATACACCTAGTATTTTTCTCCCTAAAACCATCATTCACTTTTTGCAAAGGAAAACCATTAAGAGATTAAATCTGGAGATTATCATTCAGACCAACTCCAAGGTGAAGTTGCCAGTATAAATGTTGACTAGAATTTCTTTATTTTATTCTTATTACTTTAAAAAAATTTTATGTTTCTTTTTGAGCAGGGGGAGGGGCATAGGGGGAGTGAGACACAGGATCTGAAGCAGGCTCCAGGCTCTGAGTTATCAGCACAGAGCTAGACATGGGGCTCAAACTCACAAACTATGGGATCATAACCTGAGCTGAAGTTGGAGGCTTAACCACTCAGGTGCCCCTTGAGTAGAGTTTCTTTAAATGTGCTCTTTCCCAAATCCAGGTTAGCTAGTTTGGAATGCCCCAAGTAATGTTTTCAATCAATTGAATATTAGGCAGTTATTAATGTGTTCCTACACCTTCCTTACAGTTCCTTACCCGCAGCTCTTGCTTTTCTTAAGGTGATAAAAAAAAGCTTTTGAAAAATCAGCAAGAGTTTTTTCTTCAAGAAAACACAGGTAATGACTCTCTCAAATTTTGTTTGATAACTAATATTAGTTTCTGGAGAAAACCTCCCAAGGGGCTGTGGTTGTTTCTGATTTCCACTGCCCCCTCTCCCTTGGAAAATAGTGGTCAAAATTCATTTCTGGGCAACTGCTAAGATCTTTACTGCCACACCTCATCAGTGGAAGAAAATTAAAGACTGCCATAAAGGAAGAGCAAGAGGTAGGGAATATTGTCAAATTCAGCTTTGAGGCCAGAATTCTAGCTCTAACATTCAAGTTAGCTTACAATTTTATAGTGTCTAGTTATATAATTACAAGAGAACCATCTCAACTTACAAAATTCAGACAGAATGAGATCTCCTTTTGCTAGGCTAATTATAACTGCTATTTAAGGATTTTTCAAATATACATATCTCTAGATAATTACTTGAAGATGCTGCCAAATTCAGAACATAAATGAAATTTGGGGTTTTTTTAAATGGCGTAAAGACAGTTTTATAGTTTGCTTCTTATTTTTATATTCACAAGACAAAATCAAGCTCCTTAAAATTATGTTCTTCATAGAAATAATGGTTTTCTGACTAAGAGTCTTCTATGAATAAAGTATGTTTTTTCTGCTCTCACTTAACAATGCTCATCCTGAAGAATTATGTGACACAATTTAACCAGGCAGACTGTAGAATGTGACAAAAATATTCTTGCATTTTAACCAATCTGTCTGTGTAATTCTTTGAATCCTTTTCATTTTTCCATTATTAGAGATAAGTGCCTTTGTAACTGTGTTCTCAGAAAAGGTAATGAATACCTGTGCCTGATCTGAATTATGAAAAGTCTGTTATTTTTCTCATGAAAAAATATGAAAAGCACAGTGGAATTCTGTTACAATAGTCAACCTGGGCAGTGTAGATTGCTCTTTAGTGAACACTACATGCCAATAGCCCCCCAAATGCCAATCTTTAATAATTCAGGAACTTCCAAAAGAGGATATTGCAAAGAGAATATCTTATATAGAATATGCACTTGCTAGATACATTATTATGAATTCTAAATGGAAGTCTCAACACCTGTTAAGACCGAATAGCTCTCAAAAGTTTTAATATTATCACAGAAATGTCAATGATTATTCATGTTTTAAAAATCTTAACTAGCTGGCTAGTTGGCATTCATGTGTCTAAGGCAACAACATTTGGGAAGAAAGAGGCCAACACCTGAAATCAGGTAATCACAAGCAAAATAACTGATTTGAACTTTTTGTTATTCTTGGCAAGGATTTTATTTCAGCATGCAGAATTATGTGCAATCTTGGTTTTAAGGAATACATTTTAACAAATTCCTTTCAAGGAATTGTTTTAGAATAAAAAATGTTAAGTTTCTTCAGTTGAATGTTTTTACATAGATAATCATGGCTATCTCTCATCTTCTTCTTTACCCAGCAGGCTAGTCTGTGAAAGTCCTTCTCATGAATGACAGAAGAGCAAGAGAGTAAACAGCCACACACCAGCCAGGGCCAATCGCCAGGCATGTGAATGAACCCATCTTAGATTATCCAGTTTCCGTTCATGTGCCAGAAGAATGGCTCAGTTCAGTCAAGCACAAATTCCAACCCCTCCCCATTCTTAATACATAGTAATAATCATTCTAAATTGGAAAGTGGGCATTTTATGCAACAATTGATAAATAAGCCAAAGATAAATTCATAATATAAATTATAGATCCTTTATTTTTTTAAGCGGGGCTCAAACTCACAAACCGCTAGATCATGACCTGAGCTGGTTGGACACTTAACCGACTGAGCCACCCAGGTGCCCCAAATTATAGATACTTTAGAAAACAGATAAAAGAAAGAGCCATCATTCTAGATTTAAAACAAAGTTTAATGGAACTTTCTATGTAATAAATTCTATTCTATTCACTATTAGTGAATACCAAAAACATTTTATCCCTTCTATTTAGATAGCTACAAATGTGATATAAAAATATACTGTTTTTAGGGCTCCTAGGTGGCACAGTAAGTTAAATCTCCAACTCTTGATTTTGACTCAGATCATGATTGCAATTCATGGGATCAAGACCCACTTTCTGCTCTGTGTTGATACCTGGAGCCTGCTTTGGATTCTGTCCCCCCCTCTCTGCCCCTTCTCTCTCTCTCTTTTTTCTCTCTCTCTTTCTAAACATAAATAAAGATTTAAAAATAAATTTTTTTCTCTTATCCTATAACCAATTGACTTTCTCTCACAGCAGTGACTAACCCTTTTCTTATTTATTTTTTTACCACGCATGTAATGTAGTAGAGTCACATGAGTACACTATAAGTAATCTATGAATTTAAATACATTTTCTTTCCTGGTAGAATTTCCAGTCATTGATATCTTAAGGAGTAAAATCTGGCCCCTTCAAAACCTTATTACTGTTGGCAGGCATAAAAACAAAGCACTGGGCTCAGTGTGCAGGTAATTGTACTAGATGCTTTTTATTGCAGAGATCAGAGAAAACTCAGCCAAGGCCATAAAGGTGGAAAATCACGATTGTGTGAAGGCTGGTTTTCTATGGGTCAATCAAGTTGTTACTTTGTGTGTAGTCCTTTGAACCACTTCCACCTTTGGAACAGACAGTCAGGCTTTCAGTGGTCTCAATTTTGATGTCAAAGGTTAAATTGATTTGAAATTATCTGGTGCCCTGGAAGACAGAGTTGTAAAGCCACTGCTGTGAAGGTGACGAAGTTAATACAACATGGAGAATGTCACATATAATACCGGATATTTAGGGAAAAAATGCTTCTGAAAATATTAGGACTTCTAAATGTAAGCACCATGCCTCGCTATTTGAGTCATCTTATAAATATACACAGTACATATCATCTCAACATGAAAAAGAACTAAATGCTTATTAAAGAGTTAAAGAAACTTCAAGCTTTTATTTATTTATTTATTTTTTAGAAACTTCAAGCTTTTAGTTCTTTTCAAAGTTGAAACAGAAATTATGTTTCTACTTGGGGAAGGGATAACATTAGTTCAGGCCCAAATACAGGAGTAAGAATATTAGCAAGACTGTGGGAGTGGATCATGCAAGGCCAGGATGGCAAGACTCTAAGATTCACAAAGCCGAAAACTGGACAAGTTTCTTTTTCATGATGGATGCCCATCATCTATCACTGTACATGATAAATAGCAATTATGACTAAAACTTATTATTAATGAATGACTTCACTGAGAAGCAAGATTTTATTCATTTTTTTAAAATAAAATCTGATAAATAGCAGTTTGGTTTTCCTCCTCTTTTGAATCAATAGAGGAGAAGTTTTAAAGTTCAAGACATTTATTATTATTTTAATTCCAATTTTAAAAGTAAGTGCTACTTTTAATTTTTAAAAGCACAAAATATCTCATAGATGCAATGGAACTGTAGACCTACATGTAAATCAAGTTGAAATAAGCAGAGATATATTTGTTCTGTATTTTCATCAAAATTCCGCTGTAACAAATGATTTAGGATTCAGAGCGATAGACTAGATCAATCATGAGTATGTATCTACCTTTCTATCCATATCTACATCTCTATATTTATCTGTACTGTGTCACACTTATTTGGATAGCTAAACATGTATTTGTATATGGGATGTATATATTTAATATATTAATATTTATATAAAGATATGAA
>NW_027533117.1:831590-854845 GCF_008692635.1 Crocuta crocuta
TATAAATGACAATAAAGTAACTTACATTTTAATACTTTTTCATTTTCCTAGAAGCATCTCTAATGATATTATTTCAATAGACTTAGGAATGTCATCACCGCCTTTGGATAATGCCATTTGTTAGTCTGTAACAGTATTTCTATAAATCACTGAAAAATCATATGTAACATTTTACACTGTAAAAATATGAATGTAAACAATAACCAAATTAGCATAATTAACTAGTAAAGTTAACAAAAAGAGAAATTTATAACAAAATGTCACAGCAATGACAGAAGGACCTAAGATTCAAATGTCTATTCCAAATATTTGGTAGACTATCCCCCTTCACTTAAGAAATTTAAGGGATGAGGGTGCCTGGGTGGCTCAGTCAGTTGAGTGTTTGACTTCAGCTCAGGTCATGATTTCACCGTTCGTGAGTTCAAGCCCTACATAGGGCTCTGTGCTGAAGCTGGAGCCTGCTTCAGATTCTGTGTCTTCCTCTTTCTGTCTCTCCCCTGTTCATGCTCTGTCTATCTCTCTTGCTCTCTCTCAAATAAATAAATAAATAAACATTAAAAGAGAAAAAAAAAAATAAAGGATAGAAGATTTCCTGGTTGGTAGAGCCTGAGTGGCTCAGTATGTTGAGTGACCTGACTCCTGATTTTGTCTCAGGTCATGATCTCAAAGTACACAAGGTCAATCCCCAGGTCTGGCTCTGCACTGACAGATTGGAGCCCTCTTGGGATTCTCTCTCTCCCTCTCTCTTTCTGCCCCTCTTGTGCATGTGCTTTCTCACTCTCCCTTTCTCTCTCTCAAAATAAATAAGTAAACTTTAAATTTTTAAAAAAAAATTCCAGTTGATTTTCCCAAACACCAACATTATTAATGTACATATGTCAATAAATATCAAAACTATTTTATTATTTCTACTTAGAGAGTTACATGTATGTTATATTAAAATTCACTATTTTCTCTTATCCTATGAGTGACTTTGCCTCACAGTGATTATTAACCCTATGTTCATTTGTCAGTTTCATCTATTTTCCTCAATATATTTACAGAAAACAAAAAATAAATCAATTATTTTGATTATAGCAACATCAAGCATGTATAAATCTTTAGATAGCAGTATAATTGGTAGATTATTCCTACAAAAATTTCAAGACTTATTAACATTTTGCTCTTTTAACACAAAGCGATATTTATTCTTTTTAAAGTGTTTGATGCTAGAGAAAAAGAACCACAGTGAGAACATTAGTAACAACAAACATCAAATTTGATTATCCATTGTGTTAAGAGTATTCTCTCCACAATCTCTGGAAATATTTTATATGAGGAGTGACAATTGTAATTGTAGTGCTTGACCTGATGTCACTTACATTGTCAGAGGTGATATCCTCTAAAATAGACATTTGTAACAGAAGCACTAACAAGAACTATGGTTGTCGCAAAGCAGAGATTTTACCTGAAGTGATCTTGCTGAGCTTTTATAAATCAATTTCAAGATTAGAAATGGAAAATTTTCAATTTTCAAAGCATAAAACCATATGCTTTTAGCTTTATGCACATGTATCCACTGAACAATGAGTAGCCGTGAAAAATATTTCAAAGACCCACAAATAAGCTATCATTTTATATCTATCTTTATACATAAGCAAAAAGGGAAGTTATTTTCAGAAGCCATAAAACAGGAGTCAAAGTACATTTCTAAAAATCTAGTTTAAAGAAAGTTTAGCTATAAAGTGCAAATTACTTTTGTGTTATTAAAAAATAGACCTACCGTGCTCAACTATAGAAAATCCCAACATAAATGTACGTACTGCTTTGAACAACAATAAAGACAGTCTACCTGTGTTTTCCACTTGTGCAATTAACATAACCAATACTTTGCAACTGTAATTATTAAAATCCTTTCAGGTGATATTCCAAGTCCAGTATTTGCATATCTATCTCCTTTGGGAAAATAGGAGGCAGGAATCATTGACCGAAATAACCCATCTACTTCAAAGCCTCTCTGACAAGAATGCATAGTATCATGTATCTGTTACTACTCTTCAATGTCTTCAATCTCCTCCTCAGAAACAACCACACAACACTTCCATGCAAGTATCTGGTATTAGTTTTTAGTCAAGTGACATGAAAATTTCACAGTTTATGTCTGAAGATATTCAGTTTCATGAATACTGTGAACAGCTTTCGATATTGAAATTAAACAGACATATCTTACGAGAAAATGTTATATATTTTGTTCTATTTTGTAAATTAAAATATCATATGGCATTTATATACCCTAGAGTTATAATTTAAATGAAATTTAAATATCTATTAGTATTGCTCAAATAGGAAAAAAGTTGATATACTCTAAAAATATATTTTATTGAAAACAAAGGAATGACTGTTGTGCCTTAAATAAATATTTGAAAGGCAATTGTACAAGCCCCTAATAAACTACATGGTGCAGAGCATAAACCAGCCTTTTGAATACTGAGAAGTAGCTTCGTTTAATTAAAACTTTAAAAATCGCTGGTCCGTAAAACTCTAGACTCAGGAATCAATACTCATATGTATGATTTATTTTTAATGCCACACAGAAAAATTGTTTCCCAAAATGTTGTGTGAATTTAAAATGCCTCTATAGGAAAAGTATATTGTGACTAATTAAAGGAAATTTCTAAAAAAGCAAATAAAAACTCTTAACCTTAAAAAAATATATAAAAAGACTTGGCAATGTATCAACATCTCTCATTGCTCTACTCCATGAATTGATGTAAATAATACCCTCCCCATAAATGTAGAAAGAACTTAGAACAGCACCAGATTTTAACAAAAAATAATATGTATTTTCCACGAATTCCAGAAATGAATCTTTAGCATGACAGTCATGGACTATACTGAATCCAGTTACCAAGGCCAAGAACAAAAATCTTCTTAGGAAATGTTTCAGTTTTAAAACAGATAAGTAAAAGACTGTATTGATGAAATCTCAACAAAACTCCTTATGCAAACACAGACCAAGAAAAACATGGGCATCTATGCATGAGATTTTGTTTTAGCTTGTAGATCACCAGCACTCATAAATTCCTAGAAGGTTTTGCTTGAGGCATACTGAGCCATTCTGTAACATTTTCTCAAGGGCATCTTTTGTGCATCTTGGGACAGAGGTTTGCAGCATGGTGTTCCCTGCCCCCCCAGTTGCTGAAACAAACAAGTTATACTGTAAAGCAAAACTATTTAATATATCCATATTAATAATTAAGTGGTAAATAATTTTACACTTGATCTTAGCCAAAAGGCCGAGAAGCGATGTGTGGTAAATAATTTTAAACTTTATTTTTGAGAGGAGGAGAGATTGAGAATGAGCAGCAGAGAGACAGAGAGAGAGGGAGAGAGAATCCCAAACAGGTTCTGCACTGTCAGTGCAGAGCCCCATCAGAGCTCATTTTCAAAACTGTGAGATCACAACCTGAGGCAAAATCAAGAGTCAGATCCTTAACCGAATGAGTCACCCAGGCACCCAGCAGCAAATAATATTAGATTAAAATATTTTTACAGATAAAGAAGGTCGCTATAAAATGATACATGTGTTTTAAACATGCTGTACTCAAAACATAGCCTGAAAATGTAAAAAGTAAACATAAGTAGAAGTGCACGGATAATTGGGAGAAATCCTTCACTACAGTGGGAGATTTAAACATAATTCCCATAAATTGGCAAATAAAGCAAAATTAGCAAAAGAGTACTGAACAACATAAGTAAACAAGTTTGATATTGCCAACATGTGATAATTCTGCTTTCAGCAATTATACATGCCACTTATTTGCAAGCACACATGAAACACATACATGTATTTGTTATAATGCAAGTCACAGCAAATTTCATTGAAACTTTTTATATATACTATATTTTCTAACTACAAGGCAATTTAATCGGAAGTTAATTTCAAAATGATAAATCTGAACCTCGAAATTTTTATAAATAAGAACACGTTATGGAACCTTGTAATGAGTCATTGGATAAATCCTATATAAAATATGAATTATAATCTGCATTTTAAAATATATAAAGTCAAAGATATCTAAAATACTTCCTGTCAAAATTATCTTCTATGATGGAGGTGAGGTTTAATAGGACATTCACAGCAACAAATGCTATTGAGAAGCAGGGAAATGTAAACATTCTTGATCTGCCAGACAGAGTTTCTAATGTAAAAAAAATGTGATGTATGAGGATTAAACCAGAAGGAAGTTGAAGGAAGCCTTTAGTAAATATAAAGCAGGGATAAATGAAAAAAGAAACAAACAAGAAAATCAATGAAACTAAAAGTTTCTTCTTTGAAAAATATCAAAAACAGTTTTCACCTATGATTTAAAAAAACATCACACCATAATTAACCAAATTTTTAAAAATGTGTTTGCCTAATTAGGAATAATGGGAACTCTTATCTCCTAAGTCATCCCTTTAATCCCATTAATTTTAGAGACTTTGTAAGCATTACATTTACAATCAGGAAGATAGAAAGATGGTATTTACCTCTAAATTTATTTAGCATTGTAGTGAAGGACCTAGCCTGTGTAACAGGAAAAAAAGATTAAAAGTATAAAGATTGTAAAGACAGATAGAAACAACACACAAAACTAATAGGCAACCAACGGAATGGGAAAAGATAGTTGCAAATGACATATCAGATAAAGGGTTAATATCCAGAATCTATAAGGAACTCACCAAACTACACGCCCGAAAAACAAACAACCCAGTGAAGAAATGGGCAGAAGATATGAACAGACACTTCTCCAAAGAGGACATCCAGATGGCCAACAGACACATGAAACGATGCTCAGCATCCCTCCTCATCAGGGAAATACAAATCAAAACCACACTGAGATACCACCTCACGCCAGTCAGAGTGGCTAAAATGAGCAAATCAGAGAACTCTAGATGCTGGCGAGGATGTGGAGAAACGGGCACCCTCCTACACTGTTGGTGGGAATGTAAACTGGTACAGCCCCTCTGGAAAACAGTGTGGAGGTTCCTCAGGAAACTAACAATAGAACTCCCCTATGACCCAGCAATAGCACTGCTAGGAATTTACCCAAGGGATACAGAAATGCTGAGGCATAGGAGCACATGTACCCCAATGTTCATAGCAGCACTCTCAACAATAGCCAAAACATGGAAAGAGCCTAAGTGTCCATCAACAGATGAATGGATCAAGAAGATGTGGTTTATCTATACCATGGAATACTACATGGCAATGAGAAAAAATGAAATCTGGCCTTGTGTGGCAACATGGATGGAACTTGAGGGTGTTATGCTGAGTGAAATAAGTCAGGTAGAGAAGGACAAATACCATATGTTTGCACGTATAGGAGGATTAGGAGGAACTTGACGGAGGACAATGGGGGAGAAGAAGGGGGGAAATAGAGGGGGAAAGGGGGAGAGGCAAACCATGAGAAACTCTTGAATGCTGACAAAAACCGAGGACTGATGGGTGTGGGGGGGAAGGACGGATGGGTTGGAGGAGGACACTTGTGGGGATGAGCACTGGGTGTTATATGGAAACCAACTTGACAATAAACTATTTGTAAAAAAAAATAATAATAACAATAACAATAAAAATTTAAAAAAGTACAATGACCTACAAAAAAGATAAGGCCTGTATTTATTTTTTAAGTTTATTTACTTTGAGAGAGAGGGAGAGAGAGAGAATAAGCTGGGGAAGGACAGAGGGAGGAGGAGGAGGAGGAGGAGGAGGAGAGAGAGAATGTTACGCAGGCTCCACACTGTCAGTGCAGAGCCAGATGCAGGACTGGAATCCACGAACCATGAGACCATGACCTGAGCTGAAATCAAGAGTCAGATGCTTAACCACCTGAGTCACCCAGGTGCCCCAGGATAGAAGGTTTAAAACAATTATAAAACCAACCTAAAGCAATAATTTCATAAAACATGAGAATTTTTTTTTTAAATCAACAAGGGCAAATACAAATTAAGAAGTTAGATCTTAAAAGTTCTCATCAAACTATTTTAACTATGTGTGTTAATGGATGTTCACTAAACTTGATGTGCAATTATCTCACAATATATACATATATCAATTCATTATGCTATACACTTAAATACAATGTTGTGTGCCAAATATGTCTCAATTTATAATAATAAATAAAAATAAGGTTAATTCCCCCTATTTAAAATGAAGGGAGAGACTTCCAGTTCCGAAAAGTGTTTATTTAAAAAAAATAAGTGTAATTCTAACTTCTCTTTCTGTTTGACATGTATGTATATCTCAAGGATCTGTAAGCCATTTCGTTGAAATGTAATCACCAAAAAGATAAAACCATTACCTCCCTGCTTCTGTGGGAGGGTAGGAGCCTAACTTCTGTGGGCATTTACTCCCAGGGGCAAAACTACCTCCGGTCATAAGGACATGAGAGGCTTAAAGCCAAACGGCTAATACAAATAGTCACCCAACTACAATGTGAATTTAGGATGAACTATGATGAATGATATGTCAAGTCCTCTTACTTGAGGACTAGTCATTGTTTATCTTGAGAACATGCTTGGTTTCATAAAAAGGTACAGCTTCTGTCTTCGCAATTTCTTTGGTAGATTATCTGTGATGCCCTTCTTATTCTGGTTTCGTGCTTATTCATTAATAAAATTGTTTTCTTTCTCTTCTACCTTAGTGGGGTGTTCTTGGAGTTGAAAGGAGACAATTTAGAATTATATTTTCCCAACATTTCCCAGTTCTGGTGATGAAGACTGAATCTGGCAGTTTCTGAATTAAGTGAGGCCAGATGAAAGTCTGTGGCCATACCAGTCAGATAGGAGACCCTGAATAACAAAAAGTCTCCCTTTCAGGTCTCCACTCTTTCGCAATACTACCTGGAGAAACCACTGTTTCCAAATGCGAGATTTTACTGTTGAAAAAGTGTGAGTCACAAAGACTGTAAAATTCCACCAGCATCACCCTATAGTTGGAAAATAGGAGAAGCCAGGAATGCTGTCTGCAGGTTTCTCTCTTAAACAGCCAATGTCTGTCATCTTTGAAATGAGTATATGAAAATTCAATCTTGCAGTAGCCAAAGGCCATTTTGTTTTGCTTTGTTTTTATTGTTTGAACAAATTAATGTTTTTGCTGGGATTCTTTTACTACAGACCTCTTCCAAGCAATTAAATTACTGGTATTTGTGGAATGAATATCATTCTTAAGAAAAGTTGACCTGACACCAGAAACGATAAGGAAGATAGAAGAGGAAATGCAAGAATGAAAGCTGGTTTCCCTTTCTCAGACCCACCTTTTCCTTTCTCTGCTGTCCCCTCTCCCCCTGCTTCTCCAGCATTTCCTTATCCCTCCCCCTGCTTCCTCTACCAGGGAAGGAGGAGATGATGATCTTTCAGGTGGTGGTTCCCTTCATTAGCACATTACCCTGTAAAAAGGGATAAGGGCACAACTTCTTTAGCTGGTAGTGAATTAATTGCTCTGTTTGGAAACAGTTTCATGTGCCTGGTGACTTAGCCCTGAGTCTACCTGGTCATCTTAGCCCAGATTCCACCTCCATGGGTCCCTTCTCACCACACACCATGTAGCTAGGGAAGCAGATATGACAGAGACCTGATCAAGGACTAATGGAGAATTTAGATAAAAGACAGCGCCTCCATAAAGGCCACCTAAGGAAAAGGTGCTTTACTCATTAGTTGGAAAAAGGCAAATGAACAAGTCATTAATCTGATGAATGGAAACAAGGAAAGAGAGACCAGAGTGCCATTTAATTTATTCTGTTTCTTATTTCAATGCAAAAAAAAAAAAAAAAAAAAAACCCAGTCCCATTTAGATCACCAGCAAAACTGATGCCATTGAGAAGCTACCTAGGACTCAAGGTCCCTCTACTTACTACCTACGTGAATTTAAAATAACTGAGCCTAATATGAAATATTGGAATGATAGTACCTGCTTCAGCATTGTTGAGAGTTAATGAGATAACATATGTAAATCCCCTGATATAATTTTGGCACACACTGGCATTTATTTAATGATAGATCTTATTAAGGTTGTAATTATTATAATTGTAATTCACCAATGAATCACATGTAATAAGAGCATCAGACTCAACATTTAATAGGCGAGCTGTTATCATCTTTTAAGAAACATATACATCACTGTCATAAACAATTAAGCTATCTTTTATTGTGAAAAAAAATACTAACAAATGGAGTCTAAGATAGAGTTAAAATTTAAATATACCTCTTTGGGATCTTTTGAGAGATGCAAGTGGGACAGGATAATTTATTGAGATATTAGCTTGTGTTTTTATTACCCCAACACTCTCCTTTCCCCTTTCAGACAGGTAGGGAGCCTGTGGGTTTCCTTGTTCCAAGAGAGATTTGTGTTGGTAGGCTATCTAAGAGTAGCATGAATACAACTGTGTTCCTGTATGTATGCATGTATGTATGTATGTATGTATTTTTACTTCCATGTGCCTGATGTTCCTGAGGATATCTTGTTAATATAGAAGAGAAAGAGGTAGATGGCTTTTAAATTGGTGAGAAAGGGAAAGGAAATTCCCCACAACTCTAGACAGATGCCAATGTGGAAATTATACTACGCCTGGCTCCCTTTAGATATACTAGGATGAAAATGTCTGAGTGCTGCCCTTAAGAAATTCAGAGCTTGGACTCCATCGCTCTCACATTAGCAAAGATTTCCAGGCCCAAGTCTGGCTCACAAGCAAAAGAACCGAAAAATTCAAGAGTCCTTATAGTCTGGAAGATTATAATGCAGACAACCATGATGACCTAAGAATAAAGACACTTTATTAAGTTTCTAGGCATTACTTAAGACTCTTTGATTCGTGTGCAAAGAGTCTCACTAATGACTGACAGTGATTTTCCTAACAGGCTGTCAACACATACGTTCTGAACCATATTCAATTTGATTAACAAAACACACACACACACACACACACACACACACACACACACACACCAGATTTTCCCTGATCTATTATATCTGGCAAAGGTTTTGGGAGTAAAGCTCACAAACACATGAGTTTAATATTTTTATATAATAATCTATCACCTAAAGACATCAAAGTATAACAAACAATCTTAAATGGTGTGTACAACCAACAAATTTGCCAATATTTAACACTTCTTGCTACTCATGATATTCCATTCATTTTGGTTGGAAAAATCATTGTACTTCTTCCTGATCCTCTTATTTTAAATGGACAGTAAAGATAAGCCCCATACTTCAGCCATCTTCCACAAATCGCCCTCAGTATTACATGAGCGATATTTTACACCAACGGGGGTAAAGGCCACCCGGGCTTGTGATGCTGACTTGTCCTGGGCCCAAGATGTGAGATAATATGGATTTTTTTCCTGGATGCTACCACTTTCTTTTTCAAAACATCTATCAAAAGCCTATATTTAAAGTGTTTGGTTTAAAACTTGACTCAATTGAATTAAACACCAAGGTGGGAAAATAAGAAGAAAAAAAAAGTTAAGTATAAAATTGTCCAACTAACTTGAACTCTGTCCCACAACATAGATGTCATGCTGAAGGGCTAGCTGATCAGAACAGTCGTTTTGGGTACAATGATCCAGCAGCCCTAGGAGTAGAGAGACAGAGCTGCCAGTGTTTAGAAATGCATTTTCCTCTTTGGCTTACTGAGTAGTTGAAGTGCTACACTGCCAAGGCTCTAAGTTCACATCATTTTTTTTTTTTTAACCATCCTTCCTATATAATGCTTGTAAGGTGTGGCTCTTCAGGTCTTTCCAGCTCTGTTTTGTGCCTTAGGAGGGAGGAACCACAGCAAAACCAGCTTTCCGCTTGGTGTAGGCATTGAAAAATGCCCTACGCTTCCAGCACAGCTGCTTCTCAAAGCTGCGGATCTGCAGTATAAGAATTGATCCAAGTGATTTATCTCCATCTGTCCTGTAACTTGCTCTTGTTTCTCCAATTAGGCGGTGTAAGCTCCTGTTAGTATCTCCTCTTGCTGTTTGCTCAGTAAGTGGAGTTGCGTCACTAGCCCTTCTGCATTTGACTATGGAAAACCTCACCATCATCAATAACAAGAACGGAAATTTGTCACCTGTAGAATGTACTTATCCTTATTCTCTTATTGTTTGGTATGTACATAGGGTATTTATAACTACTTATTAGCAATTTCAGTGCACAGGTGGTTGGAGCAAGAAATGGATGAGTGACAGATCCCTGTACAAAAGTATGTATTGCATTTATTTTTATTAACATACTAAATTTCTTAAAGAAGTATTTTAGACTGGTGATCCCACACCACTTAAAGTGATCAACTATATTAAAGAGTATATCATCCTTGGTTTTAATTTTTTAGTATTTATTTTTGAGAAAGAGAGAGAGAGACCATGAGCAAGGGAGAGGCAGAGAGAGAGAGGGAGACACAGCAACTGAAGCAGAGCCTGATGAGGGCTCGAACTCATGAACTGCGAGATCATGATCTGAGCCAACGTTCTGAGCCGAATTGGACGCCTAACTGACTGACCCACCCAGACGCCCCTAGAGTATATCATTCTTTAGATAAACATCAGCTCTGGAATAGTTGGAGGCTGGCTACCATACCAAGGGAATCAACACTGCTGAGGCACATCATTCTGAGAAACTATGTGACTAGAAATTATAAGATATTTCTACCTATGTATTTTTTAGTTTACATTCATATTATTGACACTTAATGGATGTTGAATTATTGAATGAATTGATGAATAAATCAATTAACTTTTAAAGTATCGAAATGGAAGGGTGGGAAAATGATAAGAGGATGAAAAAAATCTTATGGAAAGGAAATCGTTGAATTTGATGCCACTGGAAGGGTCACTGAAGTAATGAAGGAAATAAAACCAAAGGGACAGGTAACAAAGATATTTTTTATGTAACACTGTGGCATAAGCTAATTTTTCCATGTAAATGACTTTAACATTTTAAATAATCATGCTTTTATATCATTGATTTTAATTTTTGAGATAGATAGATAGAAATAGAGAGAGAGAGAGAAAGATAGAGAGAAAGCGAGTGAGCATGAATGGGGAGGAGCAGAGTGAGAGAGGGAGACACAGATTCTGAAACAGGCTCCAGGCTTTGAGCTGTCAGGACAGAGCTGAATGTGGGGCTTGAACCCATGTACCACAAAATCATGACCTGAGCTGAAGTTGCATGCTTAATCAATTAAGCCACCCAGGTGCCCCTATATCACTGATTTTATATTAAATAAAAGCTTTTATGATAGGAGGGGGAAAAACTTCCTGGACAATACTCATAACTATCTGCAACTCTTATTCCTGAATGCTCATGTTGGAAAGGATTAATTGTGGTTTCTATATATAACTGCATTGCAAGAAACATCGGCTATTGTATTATAGGTACAAACCTGAGTCAGCAGCTTCCAGAACTGACTGGTAATTTTTTTATCCTGTCTATGTTTATCTTTTCCCCTTGGAGCAGCAAAGGGATATATACACTTTCTATTAGGTATAAAAGGAGTCCTGGCTTTCTTAGTATCTGAGCTCAGTTGCAAAGTCTGCAATTATAGCAAATAGAAAAAGGAGGAAGGAAAAAAAAGTTTGACNTGAGTTTTTTGTTCTACAGAATATTTGGGTTAGTAATACATAAAACACATAAAATATATAAACACTGAGGGGCACCTGAGTGGCTCAGTCATTAAGCATCCAACTTAACAGGTAGTGATCTTATGGTTCGCGAGTTCAAGCCCAGCGTCGGGCTCTCTGCCGCCAGCATGGAGCCTGCTTTAGATCCTCTGTTCTATTCTCTCTGTGCCTCTCCCCACTAGTGCCCATTCTATCTCTTTCTATCTTTCTCAAAAGTAAATAAACATTATCAAAAAGATATGCACACTAATGCCTATATTTTTCTGCTATTTAAAATGTTTAACTTCCAAAATAAGTGGTATGACTATACCCGATAGACTGGATTTTATCACAGCTTTATCAGTTACATGTACAGTAAGCCGACATGGTTTTAAATCACTAATATTTTGCTTAAATTTAGGTGTACAATATGTATAAAACTCTTATTTATTATATTATTTGCAAGTAATTTTTCATAATAAAATTTTGGCATGAGGTTTATCCACATGGTTTCTCAGAAGGTAGTGTCCCTGGGCAATCCTGACTTCCCTGGTGGGGTAGCCAGCCTCCAAGATGGCCTCTGGGAATCTCTGCCTCTTGGTATTCACACCTTCTTCCAGCCCCTGCAACAGCAGCAGGGTTGGATCCTGTGAACAGTAGAATATGACAGAAATAATGATATGCCACTTTCAAGATTAGGCTATAAAACACAGTGTGACTTCTGTTTTGATTGCTCTCTCACATACTTTTTCTTTGAGATCACTTCCTTTGGGGAAAAACTATCTTGAGCAGCAGCCCATGCGGAGAGGAACAAAGCCTCTAGACAGCAGCTCTGTGAAGAGCTGGCTGAGAATGGACCCTCCAGCCTCCTTCAAAGCTTCAGACATTACAGCTCCTGCCTAGAGCTTGTAGAATCTCATGACAGGCAGAATTCAGAGCCACGCTGCATCATTATGATTTTCCTGGGCCCCAGGCACTTTTAACTTATTTTTAAGTTTGCCTTTGTTGGCTTTTTTCTCCATCAAAAACATCTTTATCTAAATCTACCTCTATATCTCTTTCTCTGTATACTATTATGTTACATGTATCTCTACATCATCTATATCTGCATCATCAATCTCTATGTTCATATCTCTATTCCTGTATTTATATTTATAACTCATATCTGCATGGGCAGAAGAGGGTAAAGATCCTTGTACAAAAGTATGTATTATGTTTGTTTTAGCAACTTACATAATTGTCAAAACTATACTTTAGCTATATATAGTGACTACATTGTTATAAAATATACAAATATATGTTAAAATTTCTCTCTGGCCCAGAAGTTTGTTTTCTTCTGATTTTAAAATAAATTAAAATATTTCATGTGCCTTAAAGTAAAAATATTATGACCCTAGGACAATGATATGTTAATGAAATTAATGTTCTAGAGAAGCCAGGCTGCTCCTTAATTCCATATTCTCAGAAACTGAATGAGAAAATAAAAGACCGTGGTTTTATTGAAATATTTTGTTATACAGATACTAGTACACCTGGGTAATATTTCCCTTCTATATTCAAGTGTAAATGAATTTGTTTTCTGACTCAGTTATAAAATAGTAAGAAACAGACTGAGAAAGAACAACCAGGATTTATTATAACTTTGTCATTTTCTATGAATTTTAGGACTATTTTCTTCTTCTATAGAAGCATTGCTGAAAAAGTTACTTTGTAAACTCCATAAACCTTAGCTGGGGACTATTGTTTGTTTTATTTCTTTTTTTTTTTAAGTTTATGTATTTTGAGAGAGGAGAGAGCACCCCCAGGGGAGGGGCAGAGAGAGAGGGAGAGAGAGAGAATCCATGAGATCACGACCTGAGCCAAAACCAAGAGTTGGTTGCTTAACCAAATGAGCTACCCAGGTGCCCCAAGTAGGGATTTTTCAAGGCATGTTATTTGTTATCATTTTATTCCTGCATATCTTCCCAAGGTTTTGGGGAAGTAGCTCATACAGTATACAGTATATATACAGTAGCTCAAACACATTAGCAGAAAACCAGCTTTCTGCTTTTCCCATGTCAGTGTCTTAATTGAGTCTTCATACCCCTTACAGGATTACTATCACATCTGTAGATGTAATCTATTATTACTAGCCCCCTAAGTATGAAGATAAGAGGTCAAAGTTTTTGTCCTTGTTTCCTTGTGTGTCAGTGAGCTTTTCTCAGGAGACAAAACATTCTTGCCCTTTCTTTGGCTAGATCTGAGTCACCTAGTCGCCCCTCGTTGGAGGATGGTGGACAAAGATATGTTTGACAGAAGAAGGTAATGCAATTAACATGACTGGATTAATAATGGTTACCCTGGAAATCTGGGCAATTGTTTACCTAAACAAAGTTGAGTTCTATTTGTAAGAAAGAAGGGTTCTGGGTATGGGTAGGTGTCAGGAAAGGATAGTTACAGGTAAGTCAATATACTGTACCTACATTAGAAGTACAAAATAGGTGGCGCGCCTGGGTGGCTTAGTTGGGTAAGCATCCTACTTCCTCTCAGATCATGATCTCGAGGTTCTGTTCATGAGTTCGAGCCCCTCGTTGGGCTCTCTACTGAAAGCTCAAAGCTTGATGCCTGCTTTAAATTCTGTGTCCCTCTCTCTCTCTGCCCCTCCCCCTTGCTCACATTCTATCTTTCTTGCTCTCTCTAAAATAAATAAACATTAAAAAATAAATTAAAAAAAAAGAAGTACAAAATAGGAAATATATAATTTTACTTGTTTTGAAGCTTAATTATGAAATATTATATTTAATGAAATGTAAGATTAAAAGCTGAGGTTACTTGCAGCAATTAAGCATTCTCAGATATTAGATTTTAAAGCATCCTAGACAATTCCACACAAGTCCCTTAATGGATTATAATATTGATACATGAAATACACATGATTCCTCAGTTCTGACTTTAAAAACCAAATATGTTCTTAAATTAATACTTTTCACATAACTTTAACTGAAAAATGCTGAATGTATTTCTATGAAAATTTACTTAAATCTTAACTATAAATTTCTATAATAAATACAAATTTTATATCAGGTGAAAGGGTTAGTCCTTTCTTCTTTATGACCATTTTTTCTTTTGCTAAATAAATTTAGTCAGCAATACTCTCTGTACTAGTAGATAAAATAATGAATATTTCATTTAAATATAATGTTGAAATTTTCATCAGCTTTCACATAGCACCAATTTTGGATTAAAGCCCAGAATGTTTCTTAAGATTCTAACCAATAAAATCAGTTTAAAATTGTGAAGAAAGATGGAGGTAAGTGAATAATCATAATGATTTGATATCACAAACCTTGTAATTTGGCTGAAAAATATATTACCTGTAGTTAAGGCTAGTTCAATGACATTTTTAAAATTATTTAATTATGACTGCTTATAAAACAATAACAACATATAACTTCTAAGGGAAAATAGTTTAAACTCAGGTGAGATGAAGTAGGAAAGAAAATAGCCAAGTCTTAAGTGAGTTCTCCACCTATAGTCTCCTCAATGATCACAGAAATGGATCTGGTGAATAATGAACTCTTGGGATGATGAGGATCTTTATTCAAAACAATAGGGCACAATTCAAGTTATTATTCCAAACCTTATTTTCTATTTGGTTTAGTTTATTCCTAATAACCTACAGTCCCCCTTATGGATCAAGAACATAAGCTTAACAGTCGATAAATCTCATAGGCATAAATTATAAGTTTATAGTAGAATATGGCTAAGTGGTTCCAGTGGGCCCTGCAGCATCTACCTAGACCAAGTAATGAGACTAATGGAAGCATTTCCTTTTGCATTTTCTACCCCTAAATTTCCCTGTAAGTGTTTCCAAAGAAAGCTGTTCTGCAAATAATTCTTAGAAGGCTGTTACAAAATATGAAATGTCTGGAGCTCCTGGGTGGTTCAGTTGGTTAAGCACTGACTCTTGATATTGGGTCAGGTCGTGATCACGTGTTTGTAAGCCCATGTTGGCCTCTGTGCTGAGTGGGGAGCCTGCTTGGGATTCTCTTTCTCTGTCTCTGTCTCTCTCTCTCTCTGTCTCTCCTTCCTTCTCTCTAAATATTAAAAAATAATAAAATAAATGAAATGAAATGAAAACATCTGATGATGTAAAAGAATGTATAGAAAGGTTGGCTATTAGCTACCTACTCTCAGGGTGAATCATAGCTAAAATAATAGAAACTTGCCTTCCAGCGCATCCATGTCACACTTCTCACTTCATTTATCTCTTGTCCATCAGCCTAGTAAAATAAAAGTATCTTAATCTGATATGAAATTATGGGAATTAGTTAATGCTTATCTTTAAACAAAATCAAATAAATAAAAAGTGAGGTATAATGCCATGGTAAATGTTAAGACCCACTCTCTTCCCTGTGAGAATGAAGCTGTCTTCAGAATGTTGTGGGTCAGATAAAGTGGACTTCTTCCAGAAATGATGTGTGACTGACACTTTACATAATAACCTTCAATTTGTTGATGGAAAATAATTGTCTTAACTTTTTACCTGGAATTAATACCCAGAATTTTATCCAGAATTATATCTCAGCTGGAAAACTATATGTCACATTGAGTCATGGTATTAATCAGGGTCAAATCAGGGAACACATACCATTCTAGTTATTTTAATAGAGATAATTTAAAATAAAGCACTGTTAACATAAATGTTAGAACATGAATGAACCTTAAAGACATTATAACTATGTGAAATAAGCCAGACACAAAAGGACAAATATTGGATGATTCCAATTATATAAAGTATGTGGACTAGTCAAATTCACAGGAGCAAAGAGTGGAATAGCGGTCTTCAGGTATTAGAGTGAGAGGAGGAAAGGGAGCAACTGTTATATGGGTACAAAGTTTCAGTATGGGATGAAAAATGATGGAGACAGATAGTAGTAATGGCTGCAAAAAACCTTAAACACATATAAATGTACTTAATGCCTCTTGAACTGTATGGTATAAAATGATTAAAATGGTAAATTTTATGTCATGTACCATTCCTACAATAATAAACAAAGACAAAAAGAACTGTTAACTGGAGGATGAAGAAAGGAAATAATAAAGTATCTTGCAGGTAATCACTGCAGAAAGAAGTAGCCAATCCTAGGGTGTGGGAACAAAGAGACACGGTTGGCAATACTAAAACTTAGTATCTAAGAGTAATAGACACATGGAATTTATGTGAAGACCTTTGAGGAGAGACAGTGCTTAGCAAAAACTGATCATTAAGAACTTGGGAGGAAAAACTCTGTGGAGCTGAAATCCAGAAATATAGAAAGCGTACTACACAGCAGCTACTGACATCTCTTAGAGGACAGTATAATACTGGTTTTGAAGTCGCTGTTAAAATAACAAACTGAAACCTAACATTGCTAGTAGAACAGAATACTATCAATAATTATTCTAAATGTAAACAGACTAAATGCTCCAATAAAAGACATTGGGTACCAGTGGATAAAAATTAATAAAGTAGAATAAAATAATTTTAAAAGGACCCATATATATGCTGCCTACAAGAGACTCATTTCAGACCAAAAGACACCTGCAGATAGAAAGTGAGGAGATAGAGAAATATTTATCATGCAAATGCATGTCAAAAGTAACCCAGGTAGCAAAGCAAACATAGGAAAATAACAAAGGTTAAGACAAAGACTATAATAGGGGGCCTGGGTGGCTCATTCAGTTAAGCATTCAACTTTGGCTAGGCTTTGTGAGTTTGAGCCCTGAACTGGGCTCTGCGCCAACAGAGCACCCAAACACGAGAGCACCAAATACATAAAATGGTTTTAATAAGTACAAAATACATGATCAATACTAATACAATAATAATAGGGGACTTTAACAACCCACTTACATCAATGGACAGATCATCCAAACTGAAAATAATTAAGGAAACAGTGGCTTTGAATACACTGGAGCAGATGGAATGAACAGACATAATCAGAACATTCCATCATAAAAAAAAAAAGCAGAATACACATTCTTTTCAAGAGTACAAGGAACATTCTCCAGAATAAATTACTTATTAAGCCCAAAATAAGTCACTACAAATTTTTAAAAAATGAAGTCATACCATGCATCTTTTCTTACCACATACCACGAACCTAGAAAGCCTACTTAGAAAGACAGGCAGACAGAAAGAAAGAAAGATGATTAACGTCTCCCCCCACCCAAAAGAAAACAAACAAAAAATGCTGTTGTTGGTGTGAAAAAGCACTGTTGGAGTAGCCTTGGTAATCTTGGTAAGAAACAGGAAAAAAAATGTAAAGGTCCTTCCCTTTCTTGGCTGAGCCAACAGGGAGCCAGCTGGCCAGAGAGAAATGCAAGTCACAGAGTCCTGTCTCCAGCATCAAAAACTAGCATACATGGGAAGGGCAGGGAAAAGAGAGACCATAAATTAAGATCTGTGGCAGTTATCTTTGATCTGCAATAGATTCTAGCACAGTATCATGAATATGATATATGCTCGTTAAATATTTGGTGAATAAATAAATGGTCATTTCATGTTTTGAATCTTTGTCATGACCTTTTGTTATTGATACTACAGAAGAAACATTGTGAAGGATGTGGCCCATGATCTTCAAGAGCTTGTGATCTAATTAGAAGTATAGACTTCCTTTTACAACCTGGTTTTATTTATGTATCTTAGGTACCACATGATTTGTATAATTGGAGATATATTCTAAAATATCTGATAGTGTAAAATATGAGCCTATCTTTTTTTTTTACTTTATTTTTCACCATGAATATTCCAGTGTCTCTAATTCCCACACAAACACTGTAACAGCTCATGATTATGGCACTAAAGATGTCTATGAGCAATTTGCAGAGTGGCTGGGCAAAAGTTGTTTTTTTAACTGGGTACATTTTAATGGATGACTTTACTGCTGAAAAATCACCTTTTAATAGTGGCACCTGGGTGGCTCAGTTGGTTGAGAGTCCAACTTAGGCTTAGGTCATGATCTCACCACTCATGAATCTCGTGTTGGGCTCTGTGCTGACAGCTCAGAGCCTGGAGCCTGCTTCAGATTCTGTCTCTCCCTCTCTCTCTCTGCCCCCCCCCCCTTTGTGCTTGGCTTCTCTCTCTCTCTCTCAAAATAAATAAACATTAAATAATAATTTACAAAACACCTTTATAAAACATCCTGCAAGAAAAAAGAAAAATTCATAGAAATGCAGTGATGCCAAGGTTAAAGAGAATTAAGACTCAATTATGTTAGTCCTATGGTTAAAATGCATGAGACTAATGAAATATTCAACAGTGAGTTTCTATGCTGTACACTGATTCAGCTATTCTTAGTCTTCCAATGACATGTTCCATTGAAAATAACTAAAAGATGAAAGGTAGTCTTGGAGACAAAAATAACAACAAACAGGTAGCTTTTGTTTGGTAGCCCAGACTCATGAGCATGATGTAAACTAGTTTCTTTAGGACGTTCTCTTCTTACTGATTTGTGGTTTTATTCACTTAAACACATATAAATATATATTGTTTTTCATTAAATGTATTCATTTGTTTATGGTTTAGAGAGTAAATGTTGTATAATTATCATAATTGAGCAAATACAAAATACTTTAAAAAGACATTAAAATACATATAAAATGCATGAATCAATGTGGGTGAAAGATTCAAGTCAACACACAGACTTAATTACACACTGTAGAACATTTAGTATCCCTCAGTCAGAGACTAAGATATCTGATCTTCAAACCCCAACTAAGGCCTCTTAGTAGCACAGCTTAGTCAAGGCCAGATTCCAGGAAGATCCTTCAAAAACCTTTTTACAGTTGTTATGGAGCTAATAAGTTCTCCTAGGCATGCCTATCTCCTTGATGCCAGATCCCACTGAATAGTAAAAACTTTATACATCAGAAATTGCTGAATGCACATCGAGGTGGTCCAAGGTCAAATTCACGGGTTAATTTCCTTGTGTAACATTCTCCTAACTGTTTGGTCCCAGGCTTAGCTGAATTCTATTCCTGTAACTACACCATTTGATATTCACCAGAATCACCAAGACTGGCCAGAAACCTGTCATATGTAATAAATTGATTGGAGAGTTGGTAACTTACCTAAATGAGCTTATTGGAATTCCATAACTAGTAATGATTTTACTACTTGTAGTAAAACGGGAGGCACTTATTTAGCCTTTAATATTGCTGGTGCTAGGAGAGTTGGCAACTTACCTAAATGAGCTTATTGGAATTCCATAACTATTAATGATTTTACTACTTGTAGTAAAACGGGAGGCACTTATTTAGCCTTTAATATTGCTGGTGCTAGGATTCTGTATGCAATATCTCATTTAATATTTATAATGATCCAGTAACAAAACTATTATCCCTGGTATAGAAATGAATAAACTAAAGGTTAAAGAACCCAAGGATGGAATATAATTCAGCCCTAAAAAAAGAGCATTCTGCATATGTAATAACATGGATGCAGGGAGAACATAATGCTCCTTGATGTCAGCCAGTCACAAAAATAAATACTGCTTTATTATACTTATACGATATATCAAAAATAGTCATGCTCATAGAAGCAGAGTGGATCTGTGGGGTCCAGGGGCTGGGAGAAGGGAAAAATGAGGAGTTACTGTTCATCAGGTACATAGCTTTTATTTAAGCAAGAGGATTAAGTTCTAGAGATCTGCTATCCAACATTGTACCTATAGTTAGCAGTAGAGCTGTATTGTGCACTTATGTGTATTACGGGTATTATGTTAAGAAGGTAGAAGGTAGTTAACAGGTTAAGTGTTCTTACCATAATTAAATAAAAAGAGACAAAGCCATCTGTATAAAATCACAGAGCTAGTAAATGATTCTTAAACTTGGCATATAGTGCTGCCCCAAATTCTTTTCTTTAACAAAAGTCTATCTAAATATCAAACAATGACAAATAACTTGCACCTTACTCTTATAACAAAAACATTAAATTAAGAGAAAAAGTATGTGTACATAATGTGTGTGTATGTGTGTGTGTGTGTATAAAGAGAGACCCTAAGCAAAATATTATATTCATACCTCTCTTCTAACATAATTTTTTCAATAAATCAAGATTTATTTTCTAATTTGTTATTAATATTCCTTTTTTAAGTTCTTTATATATGGCATGTTTTGTTTCCCTTAAGAATACAGATATATTTGGGGCTTCTGGATGGCTCAGTCAGTTAAGTATCCAACTCTTGATTTTAGCTCAGATCATGATCTCAGGGCCATGAGATTAAGTCCCACATCAGGCTCTGCACTGAGCATGGAGCCTGCTAAAGATTCTTTCTGTCCCTCTCTCTCTGCCCTTTCCTCAGTATCTCTCTCTTTAATATTATAATACATATTATAATACATAATATAGGGAGAGAGATGTTTAAGAGGAAATTATTGTGGAAAGATGAATACCAGTACATTTTAGAAATAATAATAATGATGATGATAACAATAGGAATAATAAAAATAAATTGCTAATAACTTTATTAGCAGAATAATACAATTTTTATTGAAAAGCAAAAGAAAAGTAAATAAGTTAAAAATAGTGACTTTACTTATATTTTATTCTTTTTTCTACTGACTTTTGGGAAATATATGGAACCCAGCCCAGCACTGTGGTTCTCCCAAGGTTGGACAGGCTGGGAGGACAGGCAGCTGTGATGCCCAAGAAAGTGCCCTTGATTTGGTGCAGAGTTGGGGAAAAACTATCGCCAGGAACATCGTGAGAAATAATAGTAATCCTTGTGGCAAATAATCACAGGTAGGTTATGTGTTTATAAAGGCAACATCACAGTTAGGCTATGTTTGTAATATTGTCTGGGGCAAGCAACAGACTAGCAAAACAGGTAGAAATTTAATTGGCGTATTCAAAGAATGAGACACTTAGAGTGTGCGTTGACGAATTTTCACACATTTCTGGTGATTTGGAAGGCTATGTTTTTGCACAAGACTTTGTACATACCTAACCATCAGGGAACCCTTTCTTCCCCAAGTAGTGAATTTCCTGACTGAATAGAGGATAGAAGTGGGGTCGATTCAAGCTTCTTGAACTTTCAAATGTACTTTCAAAGACACATGAAGATTCATCGGCAAAGTGGGGCACTGTTGGGAAGCCAAGAAAATAATTTGACAAAGGTGAAACAAAACTAAGCAGAATTATCAGGAGTGCATACTATGGATATGTAATTAGTGTCAGCAATTCACCTAATTAAAACAAAAACAAAAACAAAATACACTCTCTTTCTTTTCCCAGGAAGAGGAAGTTCAGTATCTATATTTGCCATAATATACTCTCTAAAATGACAACTTTTCAACAAAATCTTAGGAGATAGGCAAAGATACAAGAAATTGAGATCAAAATACAGAAACAACAACAAAATACAGCTGATAGAAACTATTTCTGAGTAGCCAAGATGATAAAGACATCAAAGAAAGTATTGTAAATATGATCTAAGAACTAAGAGAAACTGTGTTTAGAGAGTTAAATAATTGACTCACAAAATAAAAAAAATTGATAGAGTTAGAAATTATGAAAAATAAATCCTTAAGTTGAAAAGTATAAAAACTGTAGAGACTGCAAGTGACTTTTCTCAGCAGAATTCAGAGGCAGAATGAATAATTAGTAACCTTGAAGATAAATCAATAGAAATTAACAAATTTAAAAAACATCATAAAAATAATAAAGAATGTGAGTCAGAGACCTGAGGGACACCATCAAATATACTAACATACACGTAATAAGAGCTCTAGAGGGAGATGAGATAGGCAGGAAAAAATGTTTGAAGAAATGATGGCTGCTTTTCAAATTGGATGAAACATAATAATCGTATAATCTAAGCAGGATAAAGACAAAGAGATTCATTGTCATATCTCACAGTTCAATTCCTGAAAACCAGACACAAAGAGTCATGTTTGAAACAACTTGTTATGCATAAGGAAATTATAATAAGATTAAGAGCGGCTTTCTCATATAAAACAATGGAGACCAGAGGCAGTGGAATGACTATTGAAACTGTTGGGGAAAAAAGCATCTGCCAGTCAAGAATCCTATATCGAGCAAGCACTCTTTCATAAATGAAGGCAAAAGTAAAACATTCCCTGAGCAAGCTTTTTTAAATAAATCATAGCAGAAGTACTAAAAGAAGGTCATTAAGTTGAAAGAAAGTGATACCATGAAGGAATTCAAGTCCACATGAAGAAATAAAGAGTGACATTGAAATAATTATGTGGGTAAATATAAAAGATTACATAACTATATAATTGAATACTATTGTCTCTTTTTTTTCCCTATTCCTCACTTTTAAAAAACAAGTTCATTAAAGTTCATTAAAAATAATTATAAGATTTTATTGTAGGACTTACAATATGTAAGACAATTTATGTGTAAGACTATATATATATATGCACATATATACACGTATATACGTATATACACACACATACACACAAATGTATATACGTAAGTTCTATTATATAGTATATATACAAATATATATAGCTATATTGTTATATTGTTATTGTAAGACTATGTATATATACAAATGTGTATATATACAGTATGTATTGTTACAAATGTATATATACAGTTATATTGTTACATATATATAACTGTATATATATACAAATTATACTATATAACCATTATG